>NC_092288.1:707500-782500 GCF_036320965.1 Panulirus ornatus | reverse complement strand
ATGCAGGAGGGTGAAAGCAGGCAAGGAATAGAATGAATTGGATCGATGTGGTATAGCGGGGTCGACGTGCTGTCAATGGATTAAATCAGGGCATGTGAAGCGTCTGGGGTAAACCATGGAAAGTTGTGTGGGGCTGGATGTGGAAAGGGAGCTGTGGTTTCGGGCATTATTGCATGACAGCTAGAGACTGAGTGTGAACGAATGGGGCCTTTGTTGTCTTTTCCTAGCGCTACCTCTTACACATGAGGGGGGAGGGGGTTGTTATTCCATGTGTGGCGAGGTGGCGATGGGAATGAATAAAGGCAGACAGTGTGAATTGTGTGCATGTGTATATATGTATGTGTCTGTGTGTATATATATGTGTACATTGAGATGTATGGGTATGTATATTTGCGTGTATGTATATACATGTGTATGTGGGTAGGTTGGGCCATTTCTTTCGTCTGTTTCCTTGCGCTACCTCGCAAATGCGGGAGACAGCGACAAAGCAAAGTAAATAATAAATAAATAATATATATATATATATATATATATATATATATATATATATATATATATATATATTTATTTATTTATTTATTTTTCTTTCATACTATTCGCCATTTCCCGCATTAGCGAGGTAGCGTTGAGAACAGAGGACTGGGCCCTTGAGGGAATATCCTCACCTGGGCCCCTTCTCTGTTCCCTCTTTTGGAAAATTAAAAAAAAAAAGTGAGAGGGGAGGATTTCCAGCCCCCCGCTCCCTCCCCTTTTAGTCGCATTCTACGACACGCAGGGAATACGTGGGAAGTATTCTTTCTCCCCTATCCCCAGGGATATATATATATATATATATATATATATATATATATATATATATATATATATATATATATATATATATATATATATATCTTATTATACTTTGTCGCTATCTTTTGCGTTAGCAAGGTAGCGCAAGGGATCAGACGAAAAAAATGGCCCAACCCACCCACGTACACATGTGTATACATAAATGCCTACACACGCGCATATACATACCTACACATTTGAACGTATACATACATATACATAACACATATACACCCCGCCACACATGAATTGGCACCCTCCTCCCCCCGCACGCGTGCGAGGTAGCGCTAGGAAAAGACAACAAAGGCCACATTCGTTCACAATCAGTCTCTAGCTGTCATGCAATAATGCCCGAAACCACGGCTCCCTTTCCACATCCAGGCCCCTCAAACCTTTCCATGGTTTACCCCAGACGCTTCACATGCCCTGATTCAATCCACTGACAGCATGTCGACCCCGGTATACCACATCGTTCTAATTCACTCTATTCCTTGCACGCCTTTCACCCTCCTGTATGTTCAGGTCCCCATCGCTCAAAATCTTTGTCACTCCATCCATCCCCCTCAAATTTGGTCTCCCACTTCTCCTCGTTCCCTCCCCCTCTGACACATATATCCTCTTTGTCAATCGCTCCTCACTCATTCTCTCCATGTGACCAAACCATTTCAATACACCCTATTCTGCTCTCTCAACCACACACTATATATTACCACATATCTTTCTTACCCTTTCATTACTTATTCGATCAAACCACTTCACACCACATATTGTCCTCAAACACCTCATTTCCAACACATCCACCCTCCTCCGCACAACCCTATCTATAGCCCATGTCTAGCAACCATATAACATTGTTGGAACCACTATTCCTTCAAACATACCCATTTTTGCTTTCCGAGATAACGCTCTCGCCTTCCACACATTCTTCAATGCTCCCAGAACCTTCGTCCCCTCCCCCACCCTGTGACTCACTTCCGTTTCCATGGTTCCATCCGCTGCTAAATCCACTCCCAGATATCTAAGACACTTCACTTCCTCCAGTTTTTCTCCATTCAAACTTACCTCTCAGTTTACTTGTCCCTCGACCTTACTGAACCAAATAACCTCGCTCTTATTCACATTTACTCTCAGGTTTCTTCTTTCACACACTTTACCAAACTCAGTCACCAACTTCTGCAGTGTCTCACCCGAATGAGCCACCAGCGCTGTATCATCAGCGAACTACAACTGACTCACTTCCCAAGCCCTCTCATCCACAACAGACTGCATACCTGCCCCTCTTTCCAAAACTCTTGCATTCACCTCCCTAACAACCCCATCCATAAACAAATTTGACAACCATGGAGACATCACGCACCCTACCGCAAACTGACATTGACTGGGAACCAGTCACTTTCCTCTCTTCCTACTCGTACACATGCCTTACATCCTCGATAAAAACTTTTCACTACGTCTAGCAACTTACCTCCCACACCATATACTCTCAAAACCTTCCACAGAGCATCTCTATCAACTCTTATCATATGCCTTCTTCTGATCCATAAATGCAACATACAAATCCATTTGTATGTATATATATTACTTGGTCGCCGTTTCTCATGTTAATGAAGTAGCGCCAGTAACAGACGAAGAAAGGCCTTATTTGCTTACATCCATCCTCATGCTTTTAAGTGCAATGGACCGAAACAACAGCTCCCTATCTACAACCAGGTCCTACAGACTTTTCATTGGTTTACCACGACCGCTTCACATGCCCTGGTTCAGTCCAGTAACAAAACGTAGACCCCTGTATACCACATCGTTCCAATTCACTTCCATCCCGTGCACATGTTTCGCCCTCTTTCATGTTCAGGCCCAGGTCACTGAAAATCTTTTCATTTCATCCATCCATCTCCACTTTAGCTTCCCGTTTTGTTTTTCTTTTCTCTCCCCCTCTTTTGACACATACATCCTCTTTTTCATTCAACCTTTCCTTACTAATACTCTTCAGTCATTCATATCATTTCAGCATACCCTTTTCAGCTCCCTCAGTTGCTTTTTATAAGCACGACTCTCCCTTACCCTTTTTTCATTTACTTATTCAAGCCACCTCACATATTGCCCTTAAACATTTCATTTCCAAGACATCCACCCTCCTCTGCACTGACTCATCGAGATTACCATGCCTTGCATACATTCAACAATGTTGGGACTGCTGTACCTTCAAATATACCATTTTCGCCCTCCCACATAACGAACTCTCTTTCCACACATTCTTCTGTGGTCCCGGAGCCTTTGCCCTCTCACTCACCCCATGACTCACTTCCACTTCAGTGGCTCCATTTGCCGCCATGTTTACTCCTAGGTATCTAAAACATTTCACATCCATCAAATATTTTTCATAGAAACACACCCCAACTAACCTGTCCCTCTACTTTGCTAAACTTAATAGCCTTGATTATGTTCTCAAATACTTCCAACTTCCTCCTTTCACACACTTCCAAACTCAGTTACTAACTTCTGCAGTTTTTCCCTCGAATCTGCCACTAGTGCTTCGTCATCAGTAAACTACAACTGCCTAACTTCCTAGGCCTCCCCTCGTCCCCTACGTATTGCTTCTCGCTCTTCTCTTTAAGACTTACATTTACCTCCCTCACTACCACATCCATAAACAAAGTGAGCATCCTTGCCGCAGATCAGCTTTCATGGCTTACTATCTTGATAAAAACTCTAGTAACTTCTCACTGCTTCTAGCAGCTTTAATTCCCCACCGTACATATTCATAAAACTTTCCTGTAGGCATCCCTAACAACCCTAACAACTCCAGATCCATGAATGCTACATACAGATCCTTCTCTTTCTCCTAACTATTTCTCAAACACAGTCTTCAATGCAAGCACCTGATCCACACAGCCTCTACCACTCCTGAAACCATATTCTTCCTTCCCTGTCTGATGTTCTGTATACGTCTTCACCCTCTCACTCACTACTCTCCCGTACAACTTACCCGGTACACTCGACAAACTCATACCTCTTTAGTTTGAACACTCACATTGTTCTTCGTGCATTAATACAGTGGTACTACACATGCATTCAGCCTGTCCTGAGGCACCTCACTATGGTCCATACACACTTTGAAAATCCTGACCAACCAATCAACAACACAGTCACCCAGTTTCTTAAGAAAATCAACAGCAGTACCAGCTGCCTTGCCACATTTCATCATACGTAAAGCTTTCACCACCTCTTCTCTCTTCACCAAAATACTCTCCTTGACTCTCTCTTGGCGTATCACTTCGACCCCAACACCCCACATCTGCCACCCTATCGTTAAACACATTGAACAGTCTTGCAAAATACTCAATCCATCTCTTCCTCGCTTCCTCACTACGTGTTACCACTCCCCCATTTGCATCCTTCACCGATGTTCCCATATGTTCTGTTTTTTACACTATTAACATCCTTCCAATATTTTGTTGGATCATACTGTTGTTTGTTGTTGGCGTCCACATTAGATTGTTGTGTATCTTTGGTTCTTGCATGACACTTGTCAACCACTTGTGCAGCCTCCTGGTGAAGCTTGGGGTCACTGGAAGGCATTACAGGGGGGCTTGGTGGTGGTGTTGGTTGTGGTGGGGTCGGGGCTGACCCAGGGAGCAAGCTGCGCCCAACATGATGGTGAGGAAGGTAAGTTTTTTTGGGAGGTGGAGGTGGGGGTTGGGGTGGGGTGGGTTGGGCCCTGCTGGGGTCGGGTACGGCGGTGGCTGCTGCGAGTCCACAGAAACTTGGATCTTTGATCCAGGCGGAGCCGGCCATGACCTACCTCAGCAGGGTCATGGTGAGGAGTAGCCTGGCCCGTGCTGGGTGTGGCACAAACCTCACAGTGGTGCCATGACAAGATAGCCTCCCTCACGTCTCCTTGCACCGCTCGTGTTACCTTCATGTATGGCTGTCAGGTGTAGGAAGGACGGTGCTAGATCAAGGTCAAGTGTTGGAGGGACAGTGCAAGGTCAGGTCAGTTTCTAACAACACCCGCCTGTAATCACCAGCCAAGGTAGACAGATGTGTGACCAGCTAGCCCTACAGCAGCTGGTCACATCATAAGTTGACCTTCTTTATTAATTACTTTATAGTATAGTACGACACCTTACTTACCACCTGACCTGACCTGACCTGACTTCCAGGTTGCATCCTGAATTGAGGATATCGTTGCTTTCCTTGGTAGGCGCGCGCGCGCGCGTGTGTGTGTGTGTGTGTGTGTGTGTGTGTGTAACACATGGACACGAGAAGGAAGCATCTCACACTAAGTTATAAACATTACTACCAAGTTCACCAGACCCTCACACCAGGGATGAAGGACCTGCCACTGTAACATGTGACCAGCCGCCATACCATCATATAAGACAGCGGACGTCGGTCTGTACCAACAAAACACAAAATATAGATATTGCTGAAAGTGTCCACCTTAATATGAGAAGTTAATTATAGAAACAGGAAGCAAGAAGAAAGATCATTGAAACTAACAAGTTGTGTTCAGTGATGTGGGCCAGTGAAACCTGCCCTCAAGGCATGAGGCGAGCAGCGGGGAGGATAGTGGCATGAGGCGAGCAGCGGGGAGGATAGTGGCATGAGGCGAGCAGCGGGGAGGATAGTGGCATGAGGCGAGCAGCGGGGAGGATAGTGGCATGAGGCGAGCAGCGGGGAGGATAGTGGCATGAGGCGAGCAGCAGGGAGGATAGTGGCATGAGGCGAGCAGCGGGGAGGATAGTGGCATGAGGCGAGCAGCGGGGAGGATAGTGGCATGAGGCGAGCAGCGGGGAGGATAGTGGCATGAGGCGAGCAGCGGGGAGGATAGTGGCATGAGGCGAGCAGCGGGGAGGATAGTGGCATGAGGCGAGCAGCGGGGAGGATAGTGGCATGAGGCGAGCAGCGGGGAGGATAGTGGCATGAGGCGAGCAGCGGGGAGGATAGTGGCATGAGGCGAGCAGCGGGGAGGATAGTGGCATGAGGCGAGCAGCGGGGAGGATAGTGGCATGAGGCGAGCAGCGGGGAGGATAGTGGCATGAGGCGAGCAGCGGGGAGGATAGTGGCATGAGGCGAGCAGCGGGGAGGATAGTGGCATGAGGCGAGCAGCGGGGAGGATAGTGGCATGAGGCGAGCAACGGGGAGGATAGTGGCATGAGGCGAGCAGCGGGGAGGATAGTGGCATGAGGCGAGCAGCGGGGAGGATAGTGGCATGAGGCGAGCAGCGGGGAGGATAGTGGCATGAGGCGAGCAGCGGGGGAGGATATGGCATGAGGCGAGCAGCGGGGAGGATAGTGGCATGAGGCGAGCAGCGGGGAGGATAGTGGCATGAGGCGAGCAGCGGGGAGGATAGTGGCATGAGGCGAGCAACGGGGAGGATAGTGGCATGAGGCGAGCAACGGGGAGGATAGTGGCATGAGGCGAGCAGCGGGGAGGATAGTGGCATGAGGCGAGCAGCGGGGAGGATAGTGGCATGAGGCGAGCAGCGGGGAGGATAGTGGCATGAGGCGAGCAGCGGGGAGGATAGTGGCATGAGGCGAGCAGCGGGGAGGATAGTGGCATGAGGCGAGCAACGGGGAGGATAGTGGCATGAGGCGAGCAGCGGGGAGGATAGTGGCATGAGGCGAGCAGCGGGGAGGATAGTGGCATGAGGCGAGCACGGGAGGATAGTGCATGAGGCGAGCAGCGGGAGGATAGTGGCATGAGGCGAGCAGCGGGGAGGATAGTGGCATGAGGCGAGCAGCGGGGAGGATAGTGGCATGAGGCGAGCAGCGGGGGAGGATAGTGGCATGAGGCGAGCAGCGGGGAGGATAGTGGCATGAGGCGAGCAGCGGGGAGGATAGTGGCATGAGGCGAGCAGCGGGGAGGATAGTGGCATGAGGCGAGCAGCGGGGAGGATAGTGGCATGAGGCGAGCAGCGGGGAGGATAGTGGCATGAGGCGAGCAGCGGGGAGGATAGTGGCATGAGGCGAGCAGCGGGGAGGATAGTGGCATGAGGCGAGCAACGGGGAGGATAGTGGCATGAGGCGAGCAGCGGGGAGGATAGTGGCATGAGGCGAGCAGCGGGGAGGATAGTGGCATGAGGCGAGCAGCGGGGAGGATAGTGGCATGAGGCGAGCAGCGGGGAGGATAGTGGCATGAGGCGAGCAGCGGGGAGGATAGTGGCATGAGGCGAGCAGCGGGGAGGATAGTGGCATGAGGCGAGCAGCGGGGAGGATAGTGGCATGAGGCGAGCAGCGGGGAGGATAGTGGCATGAGGCGAGCAGCGGGAGGATAGTGGCATGAGGCGAGCAGCGGGGAGGATAGTGGCATGAGGCGAGCAGCGGGGAGGATAGTGGCATGAGGCGAGCAGCGGGGAGGATAGTGGCATGAGGCGAGCAGCGGGGAGGATAGTGGCATGAGGCGAGCAGCGGGGAGGATAGTGGCATGAGGCGAGCAGCGGGGAGGATAGTGGCATGAGGCGAGCAGCGGGGAGGATAGTGGCATGAGGCGAGCAGCGGGGAGGATAGTGGCATGAGGCGAGCAGCGGGGAGGATAGTGGCATGAGGCGAGCAGCGGGGAGGATAGTGGCATGAGGCGAGCAGCGGGGAGGATAGTGGCATGAGGCGAGCAGCGGGGAGGATAGTGGCATGAGGCGAGCAGCGGGGAGGATAGTGGCATGAGGCGAGCAGCGGGGAGGATAGTGGCATGAGGCGAGCAGCGGGGAGGATAGTGGCATGAGGCGAGCAGCGGGGAGGATAGTGGCATGAGGCGAGCAGCGGGGAGGATAGTGGCATGAGGCGAGCAGCGGGGAGGATAGTGGCATGAGGCGAGCAGCGGGGAGGATAGTGGCATGAGGCGAGCAGCGGGGAGGATAGTGGCATGAGGCGAGCAACGGGGAGGATAGTGGCATGAGGCGAGCAGCGGGGAGGATAGTGGCATGAGGCGAGCAGCGGGGAGGATAGTGGCATGAGGCGAGCAGCGGGGAGGATAGTGGCATGAGGCGAGCAGCGGGGAGGATAGTGGCATGAGGCGAGCAGCGGGGAGGATAGTGGCATGAGGCGAGCAGCGGGGAGGATAGTGGCATGAGGCGAGCAACGGGGAGGATAGTGGCATGAGGCGAGCAGCGGGGAGGATAGTGGCATGAGGCGAGCAGCGGGGAGGATAGTGGCATGAGGCGAGCAGCGGGGAGGATAGTGGCATGAGGCGAGCAGCGGGGAGGATAGTGGCATGAGGCGAGCAGCGGGGAGGATAGTGGCATGAGGCGAGCAGCGGGGAGGATAGTGGCATGAGGCGAGCAACGGGGAGGATAGTGGCATGAGGCGAGCAGCGGGGAGGATAGTGGCATGAGGCGAGCACGGGGAGGATAGTGGCATGAGGCGAGCAGCGGGGAGGATAGTGGCATGAGGCGAGCAGCGGGGAGGATAGTGGCATGAGGCGAGCAGCGGGGAGGATAGTGGCATGAGGCGAGCAGCGGGGAGGATAGTGGCATGAGGCGAGCAGCGGGGAGGATAGTGGCATGAGGCGAGCAGCGGGGAGGATAGTGGCATGAGGCGAGCAGCGGGGAGGATAGTGGCATGAGGCGAGCAGCGGGGAGGATAGTGGCATGAGGCGAGCAGCGGGGAGGATAGTGGCATGAGGCGAGCAGCGGGGAGGATAGTGGCATGAGGCGAGCAGCGGGGAGGATAGTGGCATGAGGCGAGCAGCGGGGAGGATAGTGGCATGAGGCGAGCAGCGGGGAGGATAGTGGCATGAGGCGAGCAGCGGGGAGGATAGTGGCATGAGGCGAGCAGCGGGGAGGATAGTGGCATGAGGCGAGCAGCGGGGAGGATAGTGGCATGAGGCGAGCAGCGGGGAGGATAGTGGCATGAGGCGAGCAGCGGGGAGGATAGTGGCATGAGGCGAGCAACGGGGAGGATAGTGGCATGAGGCGAGCAGCGGGGAGGATAGTGGCATGAGGCGAGCAACGGGGAGGATAGTGGCATGAGGCGAGCAGCGGGGAGGATAGTGGCATGAGGCGAGCATGCGGGGAGGTAGTGGCGATGAGGCGTAGCAGCGGGGAGGATAGTGGCATGAGGCGAGCAGCGGGGAGGGATAGTGGCATGAGGGCGAGCAGCGGGGAGGATGTGGCTGAGGCGAGCGGGGGAGGATGAGTGGCATGAGGCGAGCGCGGGGAGGATAGTGGCATGAGGCGAGCAGCGGGTGAGGATAGTGGCATGAGGCGAGCAGCGGGGAGGATAGTGGATGAGGCGAGCAGCGGGGAGGATAGTGGCTGCAGAAAGAATGAGTTGTGTGTGGGGGGGGGGGTGAGGCGTGAGGAAGGGTACAGTATTGTAAGACAGTCAGGCGGTTAGGTTGTAAAGTGCTGCAGGTGGGTGGGTGGGTGGGTTATGAGATCGTGTGCGTGGGTGGGTGGGTTATGAGATCGTGCTGCAGGTGGGTGGGTGGGTTATGAGATCGTGCTGGGTGGGTGGGTGGGTGGGTTATGAGATCGTGCGCAGGTGGTGGTGGGTATGAGATCGTGCTGCAGGTGGGTGGGTGGGTTATGAGATCGTGCTGCAGATGGGTGGGTGGGTGGGTTATGAGATCGTGCTGCAGGTGGGTGGGTGGGTTATGAGATCGTGCTGCAGGTGGGTGGGTGGGTGGGTTATGAGATCGTGCTGCAGGTGGGTGGGTTATGAGATCGTGCTGCAGGTGGGTGGGTAGGTTATGAGATCGTGCTGCAGGTGGGTGGGTTATGAGATCGTGCTGCAGGTGGGTGGGTGGGTTATAAGATCGTGCTGCAGGTGGGTGGGTGGGTGGGTTATGAGATCGTGCTGCAGGTGGGTGGATGGGTTATGAGCTCGTGCTGCAGGTGGGTGGGTGGGTTGGTTATGAGATCGTGCTGCAGGTGGGTGGGTAGGTTATGAGATCGTGCTGCAGGTGGGTGGGTGGGTTATGAGATCGTGCTGCAGGTGGGTGGGTGGGTTATGAGATCGTGCTGCAGGTGGGTGGATGGGTGGGTTATGAGATCGTGCTGCAGGTGGGTGGGTGGGTGGGTTATGAGATCGTGCTGCAGATGGGTGGGTGGGTGGGTTATGAGATCGTGCTGCAGGTGGGTGGGTGGGTTATGAGATCGTGCTGCAGGTGGGTGGGTGGGTGGGTTATGAGATCGTGCTGCAGGTGGGTGGGTTATAAGATCGTGCTGCAGGTGGGTGGGTGGGTTATGAGATCGTGCTGCAGGTGGGTGGGTGGGTTATGAGATCGTGCTGCAGGTGGGTGGATGGGTTATGAGATCGTGCTGCAGGTGGGTGGGTGGGTTATGAGATCGTGCTGCAGGTGGGTGGGTTATGAGATCGTGCTGCAGGTGGGTGGGTGGGTGGGTTATGAGATCGTGCTGCAGGGGTGGGTGGGTGGGTTATGATCGGCTGCAGGTGGGTGGGGGTGGTATGAGATCGTGCTGCAGGTGGGTGGGTGGGTGGGTTATGAGATCGTGCTGCAGGTGGGTGGGTGGGTTATGAGATCGTGCTGCAGGTGGGTGGGTGGAGGTCATGAGATCGTGCTGCATGTGGGTGGGTGGGTGGGTTATGAGATCGTGCTGCAGGTGGATGGGTGGGTTATGAGATGTGCTGCAGGTGGGTGGGTGGGTGGGTTATGAGATCGTGCTGCAGGTGGGTGGGTGGGTGGGTTATGAGATCGTGCTGCAGGTGGGTGGGTGGGTGGGTTATGAGATCGTTGCTGCAGGTGGGTGGGTGGGTGGGTTATGAGATCGTGCTGCAGGTGGGTGGAGTGGGTTATGAGATCGTGCTGCAGGTGGGTGGGTGGGTTATGAGATCGTGCTGCAGGTGGGTGGGTGGGTTATGAGATCGTGCTGCAGATGGGTGGGTGGGTGGGTTATGAGATCGTGCTGCAGGTGGGTGGGTGGGTTATGAGATCGTGCTGCAGCGGGTTATGAGATCGTGCTGCAGGTGGGTGGGTGGTGGGTTATGAGATCGTGCTGCAGGTGGGTGGGTGGGTGGGTTATGAGATCGTGCTGCAGGTGGGTGGGTGGGTGGGTTATGAGATCGTGCTGCAGGTGGGTGGGTGGTGGGTTATGAGATCGTGCTGCAGGTGGGTGGGTGGGTGGGTTCATGAGATCGTGCTGCATGTGGGTGGGTGGGTGGGTTATGAGATCGTGCTGCAGGTGGATGGGTGAGGGTTATGAGATCGTGCTGCAGGTGGGTGGGTGGGTGGGTTATGAGATCGTGCTGCAGGTGGGTGGGTGGGGTGGGTTATGAGATCGTGCTGCAGGTGGGTGGGTGGGTGGGTTATGAGATCGTGCTGCAGGTGGTGGGTGGGTGGGTTATGAGATCGTGCTGCAGGTGGGTGGGTGGTGGGTTATGAGATCGTGCTGCAGGTGGGTGGGTGGGTTATGAGATCGTGCTGCAGGTGGGTGGGTGGGTTATGAGATCGTGCTGCAGGTGGGTGGGTGGGTTATGAGATCGTGCTGCAGATGGGTGGGTGGGTGGGTTATGAGATCGTGCTGCAGGTGGGTGGGTGGGTTATGAGATCGTGCTGCAGGTGGGTGGATGGGTGGGTTATGAGATTGTGCTGCAGGTGGGTGGGTGGGTGGGTTATGAGATCGTGCTGCAGATGGGTGGGTGGGTGGGTTATGAGATCGTGCTGCAGGTGGGTGGGTGGGTGGGTTATGAGATCGTGCTGCAGGTGGATGGGTAGGTTATGAGATCGTGCTGCAGGTGGGTGGGTTATGAGATCGTGCTGCAGGTGGGTGGGTGGGTTATGAGATCGTGCTGCAGGTGGGTGGGTGGGTGGGTTATGAGATCGTGCTGCAGGTGGGTGGGTGGGTGGGTTATGAGATCGTGCTGCAGGTGGGTGGGTGGGTTATGAGATCGTGCTGCAGGTGGGTGGGTGGGTGGGTTATGAGATCGTGCTGCAGGTGGGTGGGTGGGTTATGAGATCGTGCTGCAGGTGGGTGGGTGGGTGGGTTATGAGATCGTGCTGCAGGGGGGTGGGTTATGTAGTAGAGTGAGGTAGGTAGGGTTCAATATGGGTGCTGCAGGTGGGTGGGTGGGTTATGAGATCGTGCTGCAGGTGGGTGGGTGGGTGGGTTATGAGATCGTGCTGCAGGTGGGTGGGTGGGTGGGTTATGAGATCGTGCTGCAGGTGGGTGGGTGGGTTATGAGATCGTGCTGCAGGTGGGTGGATGGGTGGGTTATGAGATCGTGCTGCAGGTGAGTGGGTAGGTTATGAGATCGTGCTGCAGGTGGGTGGGTTATGAGATCGTGCTGCAGGTGGGTGGGTGGGTTATGAGATCGTGCTGCAGGTGGGTGGGTTATGAGATCGTGCTGCAGGTGGGTGGGTTATGAGATCGTGCTGCAGGTTGGTGGGTAGGTTATGAGATCGTGCTGCAGGTGGGTGGGTGGGTTATGAGATCGTGCTGCAGATGGGTGGGTGGGTGGGTTATGAGATCGTGCTGCAGGTGGGTGGGTGGGTTATGAGATCGTGCTGCAGGTGGGTGGGTGGGTGGGTTATGAGATCGTGCTGCAGGGGGGTGGGTTATGTAGTAGAGTGAGGTAGGTAGGGTTCAATATGTACGTACACACATATCTCGCGTATGTTTACACCACATACCATATTGACCCATGTGTTTCCGTAGTAACACATGTGACGTCACTCGTGATGTTTTGTGTTTTATTGAGTCCAAAGTTGATTATTGTATTGTTAAGAAGTGTGTTGTTTGGTCAGCTTAAGTTCCAGTGGCAGTGTTGTGTACAGGGAGGTCAGGCACGTGAGGGAAGACTTGTATAAACAAGTAATGTCGTTCAGGCATCTGTTAATGGTACATATAGAGCTATATGCGAGAGAGAGAGAGAGAGAGAGAGAGAGAGAGAGAGAGAGAGAGAGAGAGAGAGAGAGAGAGAGATCTACTAGACTAGTGATGTAAAGACTGGATTCATTGAATTTTTTTCATGTTTAGAAAGTTTCTCATCATCTGAGTAATTCCGTTTGAAGTGGTGGTGGCTGGCGGCCGGCACACCACCACCTGGTGACCATATGAAGACCTCACTGGTATGTACCACACACACACACACACACACACACACCAACCTGTTCTGCTGCCGGCAGGAAAATGTATCGTGCACACCACCTCACCTGATCACACTGCCCATCCTCACCTGATCACACTGCCCATCCTCACCTGATCACACTGCCCATCCTCACCTGATCACACTGCCCATCCTCACCTGATCACACTGCCCATCCTCACCTGATCACACTGCCCATCCTCACCTGATCACACTGCCCATCCTCACCTGATCACACTGCCCATCCTCACCTGATCACACTGCCCATCCTCACCTGATCACACTGCCCATCCTCACCTGATCACACTGCCCATCCTCACCTGATCACACTGCCCATCCTCACCTGATCACACTGCCCATCCTCACCTGATCACACTGCCCATCCTCACCTGATCACACTGCCCATCCTCACCTGATCACACTGCCCATCCTCACCTGATCACACTGCCCATCCTCACCTGATCACACTGCCCATCCTCACCTGATCACACTGCCCATCCTCACCTGATCACACTGCCCATCCTCACCTGATTACATCATTGGCCAGAGTGACCAGACACGCTTTTGAAAAGGGACTACCCACAAACCATCCTTATAAGGGACCAAGCAGTAACCATCCCAGGCACACGAGAACTATCCCAGACTGGGACCACAAAAAGACCATCGTAACCAGAGACCAAAGGGCCATCCCAGCCAGGGACGACATAAAGGCCATCCCTGCCCGTTATTATAAAAAGACCATCCCAGACAGGGACCATAGAATTATCATCCCAGCTGAGGACATAAAGACACAAGGACCATCCCGGCTCGGGCCATAAAAGGACCTTCTCTGCTCGAGACCAGACAAGAACACGAACCCACTAGAAGGTCATATTAAGACTCTGGAACTCAGCAGGCCATACTTGGACACTTATTATATGGTCATATTGTAATACTAGAAGCAGTCATGCTGACACACTAGACTCTGTCATGAGACACTACCATGAGATCCTGCTGGCTGTGACATTGCCAGCTACCATGAGTTATGACATAGTGCTGCACGTTGGTATGATAGTGTACCAGCAACAGATACTGCCAGCTACCATTAGGTATGACATAGTGCTGCACGTTGGTATGATAGTGTACCAGCAACAGATACTGCCAGCTACCATGAGGTATGACATAGTGCTGCACGTTGGTATGATAGTATACCAGCAACAGCAGCAGATACTGCCGGCTACCATAAGGTATGACATAGTGCGGCACGTTGGTATGATAGTGTACCAGCAACAGATACTGCCAGCTACCATAAGGTATGACATAGTGCTGCACGTTGGTATGATAGTATACCAGCAACAGCAGCAGATACTGCCAGCTACCATGAGTTATGACATAGTGCTGCACGTTGGTATGATAGTATACCAGCAACAGATACTGCCAGCTACCATTAGGTATGACATAGTGCTGCACGTTGGTATGATAGTATACCAGCAACAGATACTGCCAGCTACCATGAGTTATGACATAGTGCTGCACGTTGGTATGATAGTATACCAGCAACAGATACTGCCAGCTACCATTAGGTATGACATAGTGCTGCACGTTGGTATGATAGTGTACCAGCAACAGATACTGCCAGCTACCATTAGGTATGACATAGTGCTGCACGTTGGTATGATAGTTTACCAGCAACAGATACTGCCAGCTACCATTAGGTATGACATAGTGCTGCACGTTGGTATGATAGTATACCAGCAACAGATACTGCCAGCTACCATGAGTTATGACATAGTGCTGCACGTTGGTATGATAGTATACCAGCAACAGATACTGCCAGCTACCATTAGGTATGACATAGTGCTGCACGTTGGTATGATAGTGTACCAGCAACAGATACTGCCAGCTACCATTAGGTATGACATAGTGCTGCACGTTGGTATGATAGTGTACCAGCAACAGCAGCAGGAAGTATCAACATTATGTTATGATGTTATTGCTGCATTTGGCCATCATATACACTAATGTTTCTATGTGCCACGACCTATGTTACGTATTATGATCATTATATATTATGAATACGGTTATCATCATTATATATTATGAGTATTATGATCATTATACATAATGAGTATTGTCATTATACATTATGAGTATTATGATCATTATACATTATGACTATTATGATCAGTGTACATTACGAGTATTATCATCATACATTACGAATATTATGATCATTATACATTATGAGTATTATGATCATTATACGTTATGAGTATTATCATTATACATTATGAGTATTATCATTATACATTATGAGTATTATGATAATTATACATGAGTATCATAATAATTATGAAATGTGATTATTGTGATAATTCATTATGATCATTATATATTATGAGTATTATGACCATTATACATTATAATTATTATAACAATTATAAATTGTGATTTTTATGATTATTCATCATGAGCATTATGATCATTATACATTATGAGTATCATGATCATTGTACATTATATTATGATCATTATACATGAGTATTATGATCATTATACATTGAGTATTATGATTATTCATTATGAACATTATCATTATACATTGTGAGTATTATGATTATTATTCAATATGATCATTGTAATCATTATACAATATGATTATTATGATGATTATTCATTAGATGAATACATAACTGGTTTTTAGTGAAAGTTGTAGCTTGATCATACGTCTGGCATGGAGAAAGTCTAGGTTGATGTCAAGCTGCGTTGTACGTCTGTAAGGCAAGTGTCAACACGGAAATTTGTCGTAGGTTTGTTGTACAGCAGCGGATACTGGACCATGTCTGATGCTGTCATATTATCTACAACTAAATGCATAGATAAGTGTGCCACGGTGGGTCCGCAATGCGCATGCGCGGGGAAACGGGCCACAGGCGCTGTGGCCATCCACGTTGCTGCTCTCTCTCTCTCTCTCTCTCTCTCTCAGTGGATGAAAGTGGTAGTCAGCACCGATCAGGGAGGTAAATTACCGGTACTACCCTCCCCGCTTGGGTATGTGGAGAACTAATGGCGTGTACGCATGAGTTAACAATGTAGTGGCTGTCACGTTTCACTCCTTCGGCCTCAGTTCCTTTTCTTTTCCCCTCACCCACAGGTTGGCTGCTGGTATGCATTCCACAACATTCGCTTCTTCTAACTCACACGATTCTTTCTTTGCAACCTTAGATATTTCTGCGGTGAGTGCTACGTGCCAAGCCTGTCAGTTGGCAAATACACGTGGTAAGTAAGCGGACCACCTGCTTCATGCATGAGTCCAGGTGGGTACGGGACCTTATCATTGTCTGCTGGAATGGTACATTCCAGGGAGAGTACCCAACCCCACTAGCAGTAGTGCACACCATCATCCACCTCGCCACCTCGCCCTGTGTCTGGTCAATAGTTTGGTATGTATACCCACACTGTTCAGTGTTGTGATCGGTCTGTATACCCACACTGTCTAGTTTTGTGATCGGTCTATATACCCACACTCTAGTGTTGTGGTCGGTCTGTATACCCACACTCTAGTGTTGTGATCGGTCTGTATACTCACACTGTCTTGTGTTGTGGTCGGTCTGTATACCCACACTCTAGTGTTGTGATCGTCTGTATACCCACACTGTCTTGTGTTGTGGTCGGTCTGTATACTCACACTGTCTTGTGTTGTGGTCGGTCTGTATACTCACACTGTCTTGTGTTGTGGTCGGTCTGTATACCCACACTGTCTTGTGTTGTGGTCGGTCTGTATACCCACACTCTAGTGTTGTGATCGTCTGTATACCCACACTGTCTTGTGTTGTGATCGGTCTGTATACTCACACTGTCTTATGTTGTGGTCGGTCTGTATACCCACACTGTCTTGTGTTGTGATCGTCTGTATACCCACACTGTCTTGTGTTGTGGTCGGTCTGTATACCCACACTCTAGTGTTGTGATCGTCTGTATACCCACACTGTCTTGTGTTGTGATCGGTCTGTATACCCACACTGTCTTGTGTTGTGATCGTCTGTATACCCACACTCTAGTGTTGTGGTCGGTCTGTATACCCACACTCTAGTGTTGTGATCGGTCTGTATACCCACACTGTCTTGTGTTGTGATCGTCTGTATACCCACACTGTCTTGTGTTGTGATCGGTCTGTATACCCACACTGTCTTGTGTTGTGGTCGGTCTGTATACCCACACTCTAGTGTTGTGATCGGTCTGTATACTCACACTGTCTTGTGTTGTGGTCGGTCTGTATACCCACACTCTAGTGTTGTGATCGTCTGTATACCCACACTGTCTTGTGTTGTGGTCGGTCTGTATACTCACACTGTCTTGTGTTGTGGTCGGTCTGTATACTCACACTGTCTTGTGTTGTGGTCGGTCTGTATACCCACACTGTCTTGTGTTGTGGTCGGTCTGTATACCCACACTCTAGTGTTGTGATCGTCTGTATACCCACACTGTCTTGTGTTGTGATCGGTCTGTATACTCACACTGTCTTGTGTTGTGGTCGGTCTGTATACCCACACTGTCTTGTGTTGTGATCGTCTGTATACCCACACTGTCTTGTGTTGTGGTCGGTCTGTATACCCACACTCTAGTGTTGTGATCGTCTGTATACCCACACTGTCTTGTGTTGTGATCGGTCTGTATACCCACACTGTCTTGTGTTGTGATCGTCTGTATACCCACACTCTAGTGTTGTGGTCGGTCTGTATACCCACACTCTAGTGTTGTGATCGGTCTGTATACCCACACTGTCTTGTGTTGTGATCGTCTGTATACCCACACTGTCTTGTGTTGTGATCGGTCTGTATACCCACACTGTCTTGTGTTGTGGTCGGTCTGTATACCCACACTCTAGTGTTGTGATCGTCTGTATACCCACACTGTCTTGTGTTGTGGTCGGTCTGTATACTCACACTGTCTTGTGTTGTGGTCGGTCTGTATACCCACACTGTCTTGTGTTGTGGTCGGTCTGTATACCCACACTGTCTTGTGTTGTGATCGTCTGTATACTCACACTGTCTTGTGTTGTGGTCGGTCTGTATACTCACACTGTCTTGTGTTGTGGTCGGTCTGTATACTCACACTGTCTTGTGTTGTGGTCGGTCTGTATACTCACACTGTCTTGTGTTGTGGTCGGTCTGTATACCCACACTGTCTTGTGTTGTGGTCGGTCTGTATACTCACACTGTCTTGTGTTGTGGTCGGTCTGTATACCCACACTGTCTTGTGTTGTGGTCGGTCTGTATACCCACACTGTCTTGTGTTGTGGTCGGTCTGTATACCCACACTGTCTTGTGTTGTGGTCGGTCTGTATACTCACACTGTCTTGTGTTGTGGTCGGTCTGTATACTCACACTGTCTTGTGTTGTGGTCGGTCTGTATACTCACACTGTCTTGTGTTGTGGTCGGTCTGTATACTCACACTGTCTTGTGTTGTGGTCGGTCTGTATACCCACACTGTCTTGTGTTGTGGTCGGTCTGTATACCCACACTGTCTTGTGTTGTGGTCGGTCTTCAGCAATTTAGTTTGTTCATAAGATATTGCATAACTTTGTACTTTGAGATAGTGGATGTAATCGCATATTGGTCTCCCGTGTGTCATGATTTATGTGTTTGTGAGGAAGTAGGTAGTGATGTATTGTGGGAAGTTGGCCACAGTAAGGCTGGCCACAGTAAGGTTGGCTACAGTAAGGTTGGCCACAGCAAGGCTGGCCACAATAAGGTTGGCCACAGGAATTCTGGCCATAGTAAGACTGGCTACAGTAAGGTTGGCCACAGCAAGGCTGGTCATTGTAACGCTGACAACAGTTAGGCTGACCACAGCAAGGCTGGTCACAGTAAGGCTGGCCTTATTAAGGTTGGCCACAGCAAAGCTGGTCACAGTAAGGCTGACCACAGTAAGGCTGGCCTTATTAAGGTTGGCCACAGCAAAGCTGGTCACAGTAAGGCTGACCACAGTAAGGCTGGCCTTATTAAGGTTGGCCACAGCAAAGCTGGTCACAGTAAGGCTGACTCAGTAAGGCTGGCCTTATTAAGGTTGGCCACAGCAAAGCTGGTCACAGTAACGCTGACCACAGTAAGGCTGGCCACATCAAGGTTGGCCACAGTAAGGTTGGCAACAGTAAGGCTGACCACAGTAAGGTTGGCCACAGTAAGGTTGGCCTCAGTAAGGCTAGCCACAGTAAGGCTGGCCACAGTAAAGTTGGCCACAGTAAGGTTGGCCAACAAGCGTTGTTCTCCAGCGTGACCGTCCGTAATGGTGATGGTCAGAGGACGAATGTTGTGAGGCAAGGCCTCTCACCATCGCGGTGTTCTGCAATAATAATGTCATGTTGCTGGTGACCTTTGCTGTGTTGTAAGGTCACTTGATTGCCCTTGCTGTGTGAGCTGGTCACACTCGGTCAGCAGGAGGTCGTGCCATGTGATCACGTCACAGCACAGTGTGTGGTTAGGTCACAGCAGTGGAGGGCCTTGCTTCTAGTGTGGCTGGCCTACCCACAGTGCTCGTGGCTGCCTGCTGTGGGGTGACCATAAGCACGTGTAGCTTTACGTCTACTGGTAGATGATGAAGCTCTACTTACGTAGGTAGCTTAGATGTAGAGTCGTGATGATGTACTACAACTAGGGAACGAGGGATCTTAAGGGACAGGAGACGAGAGTGGCAGTGATGATACACTAAATCTCTCCTGCACTGTTGCTTTAGTTGGAAAAGCTCGGGATGGTAGATATTTTGAATACGTCGTGACTGTTGGTGTCAGGACAGATGGTGTCAGAACAGATGGTGTCAGAGGGGCATGATGTTAGAGGGACAGATGGTGTCAGAGGGTCAGATGTTTTTGGTAGGTCCTCATTTATGTATTTTATTTATGTTTGTTCGTCTCATGTGCAAGGATGGTCACAGGTGACCGATGGATATGTGTTTGCTTATTACACACACACACACACACACACACACACACACACACACTCGTCACATTGTTTTGCTTGTCTTCTCTGGAGTCACTAGTGCCACCATCAGTCTGGTAGTCTTCTCATCAACCAAACATTTCTCTCTCTCTCTCTCTCTCTCTCTCTCTCTCTCTCTCTCTCTCTCTCTCTCTCTCTCTCTCTCTCTCTCTCTCAGCTTACTAGTGGTCGTTGCTGTTTCATATGTTATCACTCAGGCCACAACTTGATCCACTCATAATAACGCCACCACAACTTGACCCACTCATAATAACACCACCACAACTTGACCCACCCATAATAACACCACCACAACTTGACCCACCCATAATAACACCACCACAACTTGACCCACCCATAATAACACCACCACAACTTGACCCACCCATAATAACCACTCAACTTCACCGAGAAAAATAGAACAAAAACAAGAATCGAAGCATTTTTCTTGTTATGTTAGAGATATGTTGTGGTTGTAAGACCAGAACAAAGCATGTGTTACTTCCTAAGGCCGGTTTATACATTTGATCTATCTATCTATCTATCATGTTTAGCTGTGTAGCACATCAAGGATGACCTGCACCTCGTCTCCAGTGATTTCACTTAGGAGAAAAGACAGGTAGCAACAGAGGCAGTGTCTGGCGTGGGCCTCCAGCAACCCGGTGTTAGTGAGAGCTGCGCTCCTCTCTGTAACGCAACCCGCACTGATGCAACCTTTTACCTAGTACTGACTGGAGCCCAGGCAGAGAGAGAGAGAGAGAGAGAGAGAGAGAGAGAGACTCTAGAGGTATGAGAGCAGATTATGGCAGGAGATAAGTACGTGGTTGGGCAGAAAGTGGTGTGAGTTAGTGCAACATTTAAGTGTCACGTGATCATAATTGTACACACACACGCACACACACACAATTTTTTTCTCTCTCTCTCTCTCTCTCTCTCTCTCTCTCTGACACCCAGTATGGTTAGTGTGTGGACGGGATTAATGCATGGCCGGAGGGGGGGTGGTTTAAGTTTATTGGCGTTAGGTTTAGATATGTTATGGTGGATTGTTGTGGTTGATCCAGACATTGTGTGGTGAGTGGTGCATGTTGGGTAGTGTAGCGTGAGTGTGAGATCATGAGCCTTGCACCTCACACTGTGTCTCATGATGGCGGCAGAAGAAGCACCCGCTCACTGCCAAGTGTCAGTCAGCTCTCACACACATCAACCTTGCTGAACTCACCGGGTTGGCCACTGTCGCTATACCTGTATATTATATCATCTTACTGTCGCTATACCTGTCTATCATCTTACTGTTGCTATACCTGTCTATCATCATACTGTTGCTATACCTGTCTATCATCTTACTGTTGCTATACCTGTCTATTATATCATGTAACTTACTTTATCTAAAATGTAATCGTTTGGACTTATTGAAAAAGTGAGGAAAGGTTGATAAAGAGTATGTATGTGTCAGAGGTGGAGGGAACAAGGAGAACGAGGGAGACCAAATTGGAGGTGGAAGAGTGGAATGAAAAAGATTTGGAGCGATCGGGGCCTGAACATACAGGGATACAGTGAATTGGAAGGATGTGGTGTACCGGGGTCGACGTGCTATTAATGGACTGAACCAGGGTATGTGAAACGTCTGCGGTGAACCATGGAAAGTTGTGTGGGTCCTGGATGTGGATAGGGAGTTGTGGTTACAGTGCATTACACGTTAGAACAAGAGATTGGATGTGAGCAGATGTGGTCTTCCTTCCTCTGATCCTGGCGTTATGTCGCTAACGTGGCAAACGGTGATCAAGCATGAAAAGAGAAACTTTATAGGGAGAATAAAAAGATGTTCTGGAAGGAGGTAAATAAAGTGCGTAAGACAAGGGAGCAAATGGGAACTTCAGTGAAGGGCGCAAATGGGGAGGTGATAACAAGTAGTGGTGATGTGAGAAGGAGATGGAGTGAGTATTTTGAAGGTTTGTTGAATGTGTTTGATGATAGAGTGGCAGATATAGGGTGTTTTGGTCGAGGTGGTGTGCAAAGTGAGAGGGTTAGGGAAAATGATTTGGTAAACAGAGAAGAGGTAGTGAAAGCTTTGCGGAAGATGAAAGCCGGCAAGGCAGCAGGTTTGGATGGTATTGCAGTGGAATTTATTAAAAAAGGGGATGACTGTATTGTTGACTGGTTGGTAAGGTTATTTAATGTATGTATGACTCATGGTGAGGTGCCTGAGGATTGGCGGAATGCGTGCATAGTGCCATTGTACAAAGGCAAAGGGGATAAGAGTGAGTGCTCAAATTACAGAGGTATAAGTTTGTTGAGTATTCCTGGTAAATTATATGGGAGGGTATTGATTGAGAGGGTGAAGGCATGTACAGAGCATCAGATTGGGGAAGAGCAGTGTGGTTTCAGAAGTGGTAGAGGATGTGTGGATCAGGTGTTTGCTTTGAAGAATGTATGTGAGAAATACTTAGAAAAGCAAATGGATTTGTATGTAGCATTTATGGATCTGGAGAAGGCATATGATAGAGTTGATAGAGATGCTCTGTGGAAGGTATTAAGAATATATGGTGTGGGAGGAAAGTTGTTAGAAGCAGTGAAAAGTTTTTATCGAGGATGTAAGGCATGTGTACGTGTAGGAAGAGAGGAGAGTGATTGGTTCTCAGTGAATGTAGGTTTGCGGCAGGGGTGTGTGATGTCTCCATGGTTGTTTAATTTGTTTATGGATGGGGTTGTTAGGGAGGTAAATGCAAGAGTTTTGGAAAGAGGGGCAAGTATGAAGTCTGTTGGGGATGAGAGAGCTTGGGAAGTGAGTCAGTTGTTGTTCGCTGATGATACAGCGCTGGTGGCTGATTCATGTGAGAAACTGCAGAAGCTGGTGACTGAGTTTGGTAAAGTGTGTGAAAGAAGAAAGTTAAGAGTAAATGTGAATAAGAGCAAGGTTATTAGGTACAGTAGGGTTGAGGGTCAAGTCAATTGGGAAGTGAGTTTGAATGGAGAAAAACTGGAGGAAGTGAAGTGTTTTAGATATCTGGGAGTGGATCTGGCAGCGGATGGAACCATGGAAGCGGAAGTGGATCATAGGGTGGGGGAGGGGGCGAAAATTCTGGGGGCCTTGAAGAATGTGTGGAAGTCGAGAACATTATCTCGGAAAGTAAAAATGGGTATGTTTGAAGGAATAGTGGTTCCAACAATGTTGTATGGTTGCGAGGCGTGGGCTATGGATAGAGTTGTGCGCAGGAGGATGGATGTGCTGGAAATGAGATGTTTGAGGACAATGTGTGGTGTGAGGTGGTTTGATCGAGTGAGTAACGTAAGGGTAAGAGAGATGTATGGAAATAAAAAGAGCGTGGTTGAGAGAGCAGAAGAGGGTGTTTTGAAGTGGTTTGGGCACATGGAGAGAATGAGTGAGGAAAGATTGACCAAGAGGATATATGTGTCGGAGGTGGAGGGAACGAGGAGAAGAGGGAGACCAAATTGGAGGTGGAAAGATGGAGTGAAAAAGATTTTGAGTGATCGGGGCCTGAACATGCAGGAGGGTGAAAGGAGGGCAAGGAATAGAGTGAATTGGAGCGATGTGGTATACCGGGGTTGACGTGCTGTCAGTGGATTGAATCAAGGCATGTGAAGCGTCTGGGGTAAACCATGGAAAGCTGTGTAGGTATATTTGTATATTTGCGTGTGTGGACGTATGTATATACATGTGTATGGAGGGGGTTGGGCCATTTCTTTCGTCTGTTTCCTTGCGCTACCTCGCAAACGCGGGAGACAGCGACAAAGTATAATAAAAAAATAAAATAAAAAAAAAAAAAAAATATATATATATATATATATATATATATATATATATATATATATATATATATATATATATATATATATATATATATGTATAGATAGATAGATAGATAGATAGATAGATATTGATAATGTATATGAGTGAGAATAATGATGATTGTGGAGTTGGAGGGACGTTAATATGATCTCGTGAAAAAGAGTCGGTGCCTGACTAGCACCGCTCCTACTCCGTCAGCGGTCTTGGAAAGTGTGGGTAGACAATATACCCTCACTGTTATGATTATGTTTCATGGGTTTTGTGTATATTGTTGTTATATATAATTATTGATGTCTATTTATATAATGTATACTGGGAGAGAGGATCAGTCATGGTGGAGCCAAAATTGTCAACTCTCTCTCTCTCTCTCTCTCTCTCTCTCTCTCTCTCTCTCTCTCTCTCTCTCTCTCTCTCTCTCTCTCTCTCTCTCTCTCTCATACAACACTTTATATCAGTACTGACTTTCTTTATGTGTGTCATTCGTTCACAAACTTGTGACAATATATATTTTTACGTTTAATTCGTTCTAACGACAAAATTATTTCATGGTTGCATGTGAGGTTGTTGTTGTGTTATGATCATTGTTATAACCATTGTAGTGTGGAGGTCATCAACCTAGCTATGTGTGGACAGTCCTGAACTTTATATGAGATGTTTGGTTGTGTCCAACAAGTGATCAATAATGTGGAAGATGTTAAGTGTGTCCTGCTTGTGTTGTCATGCTACACATATATTCTGCCACGTTTACATCTCTCTTCTTCGCGTAGGTCGACAAACAATGAGATACATATTGTGATTTACATGTGATACTATTTGTAAATAATTTACTGAGAATTTCCTTATTATTGAAGTGTTGTGATATTAACGACACAAGACACTTTGTTGCCTTATTATCGCTAGGACAATGTTCTAGTGGTCAAGTTGTTAAGTATCCAGATCCAGGCTTCCTCTGTACGTGTTCATATCACCACACTAAATATACTCGTTATCAGGCCACCTTTCCTTGTAGCACGTGTGTACTCATCTACATCTCCAAGTCTGGCTCAAAGATTAAACTAAATTTCAGACTAAACTGTAGATGTTATCTCGTTCATACTGTCCCATCATTCTTGACTTCCCTCATGACCTTATCATCCTATATGCCCATCATGACTTTATCATCCTGTATCTCCATCATGACCTTATCATCCTATATCCCCATCATGACCTATCATCCTATACCCCCATAATGACCTTATCATCCTATATCCCCATCATGACCTTATCATCCTATATCTCCATCATGACCTTATCATCCTGTATGCCCATCATAACCTTATCATCCTATATGCCCATCATGACCTTATCATCCTGTATCTCCATCATGAACTTATCATCCTATATTCCCCCATCATGACCTTATCATCCTATATCCCCCATCATGACCTTATCATCCTATATCCCCATCATGGCCGTATCATCCTCTGTACTAAGTATATTCACTAGCTAGTCACGTGCCTCTGCCAAGTCTGCACAGATCGAGATTACCAGCGTCTCAGGCGTGAACCCGGCGGCCGTACTCGTACCGCAACTGCTTTAGAAAGTTGCATGATACCTACATGTACATCCTGGATCCCTTCCACCAGGATGTACATCCTGGATCCCTTCCACCAGGATGTACATCCTGGATCCCTTCCACCAGGATGTACATCTTAGTTCCCTTCCACCAGGATGTACATCTTAGTTCCCTTCCACTAAGATAGTTCGTGGATCAAGGGAGGGATCCCTTCCTGTATGTAAGTCAGTCAATGGTGGTCTACAGTAGGAGAGAGAGAGAGAGAGAGAGAGAGAGAGAGAGAGAGAGAGAGAGAGAGAGAGAGAGAGAGAGAGAGAGAGAGAAGTTCCTCCTGACTATGTGGCCAAGAAGAACCAATCATCTCAGATAATGATAAACAATTATTACACATAACATCTTCTCTTGCAGTCCATTACCCACACTTGGTTAGTTTCTCCTCTTCAAGTCGTTATCAACTTTCTTTCCATTTTGTTCCGTGTTTTTCCGTGACGGTAGAGATGGTGAGTGTTATATGTTGTTATTGTCTTGTCTCCCATCTTTAAGACAAGCTCGACATTTGTACTGCCTTTGTAGGTGTCCCACTGCCTGATGACCTGCGGAGGAGACAAGTGCCATCACTCATCTTTCATGTAATATGGTCATTGTTTACCAAGTTTTCCTCTCTCTCTCTCTCTCTCTCTCTCTCTCTCTCTCTCTCTCTCTCTCTCTCTCTCTCTCTCTCTCTCTCTCTCTCTACCATCTTGTTGTTTAAGACCTTTGTGATCTTAATACACATTTTAACATGTTTTCTTTTTTACATATTTCCTGTTGAGGATTTCCTTTAAATCATTCTACGTAAGTACTTGCTTCTTAGCCAATATTTTCATGTCAGTATAGTAATGTAATAACATGACATTATCACACTTTATCCATGATATTTGTTCTCACATTTTCTGTATTCTTTCTTCTTTATGCACTTCCATGTGTTTCTTGTGGCATTTGTGCCCCACCTATATATATATATATATATATATATATATATATATATATATATATATATATATAACCTCTCTAGCATGTACAGATGTTTGATGAGCGACAGATATGTGCAGTGTAAGTTCGTCTCTCTTCTTAGTGTTAAGTGTACCTGTATAGTTGTAGTTCGTTCTGGTGAGATGCTCACAATGGTATTATAGTTGGTTCCTTTAAAACGAAGACCAAGAAGTCTTATGTAACATGAGTTGGCTACACTACTGGAGCAGGGCAATGATGATGTGTATCATGTGTCAGGCCGTACCAGGGGGACACAAACATTTGTGCAGTGTCATCTGTCATGTTGTGTCAACTGGCATGTGTCAACTGTCATGTAGTGTCAGCTCTCATGTAGTATCAGTTGTCATATAGTGTCAGCTGTCATGTGGTGTCAGCTGTCATATAGTGTCAGCTGCCATGTAGTGTCAGCTGTCATATAGTGTCAGCTGTCATATAGTATCAGCTGTCATATAGTGTCAGCTATCATTTAGTGTCAGCTGCCATGTGGTGTCAGCTGTCATTTAGTGTCAGCTGCCATGTAGTGTCAGCTAACATTTAGTGTCAGCTGCCATGTAGTGTCAGCTCATATAGTGTCAGCTGCCATGTAGTGTCAGCTGTCATATAGTGTCAGCTGTCATGTAGTGTCAGCTGTCATGAAGTGTCAGCTGTCATATAGTGTCATCTTGCTCCAGGATTGTTAAAGTATGAGTTGTGTTGTGTCAGCTGACCCCAAGACTTGGGTGTTGTGTGAGTATATCCTCTGGCAAAAAGATAAAGATTTGTTTGGTGAGAAGTGATTCTAGTGAAGAAATTAGAAGGTGAAAATGATTGATGTGGTCTTACCTAGCTCTCCTGCAACACGAAACTGATGAAGAAAACGTATGTGATGTAACCTGGTGTTTGTACCAGAACAACAATATGAAGAAAACTCATGTTGTCCTAACTCCATCAGCGAGACATGAACACTTGTGACCTGAGCCTCATACATCATGAAACACAAGGTCCAGTGTACTGTGACCTGAGCCTCATACATCATGAAACACAAGGTCCTGTGTACTGTGACCTGAGCCTCATACATCATGAAACACAAGGGCCTGTGTACTGTGACCTGAGCCTCATACATCATGAAACACAAGGTCCTGTGTACTGTGACCTGAGCCTCATACATCATGAAACAAAAGATCCTGTGTACTGTGACCTGAGCCTCGTACTTCATGAAACACAAGGTCCTGTGTACTGTGACCTGAGCCTCGTACTTCATGAAACAAGATCCTGTGTACTCTGACCTGAGCCTCATACATCATGAAACACAAGGTCCTGTGTACTGTGACCTGAGCCTCGTACTTCATGAAACACAAGATCCTGTGTACTGTGACCTGAGCCTCGTCCTTCATGAAACACAAGATCCTGTGTACTGTGACCTGAGCCTCATACATCATGAAACACATGGTCCTGTGTACTGTGACCTGAGCCTCATACATCATGAAACACATGGTCCTGTGTACTGTGACCTGAGCCTCATACATCATGAAACACAAGGTCTTGTGTACTGTGACCTGAGCCTCGTACTTCATGAAACACATGGTCCTGTGTACTGTGACCTGAGCCTCATACATCATGAAACACAAGGTCCTGTGTACTGTGACCTGAGCATCATACATCATGAAACACAAGGTCCTGTGTACTGTGACCTGAGCATCATACATCATGAAACACAAGGTCCTGTGTACTGTGACCTGAGCCTCGTACTTCATGAAACACAAGGACCTGTGTACTGTGACCTGAGCCTCATACTTCATGAAACACAAGGTCCTGTGTACTGTGACCTGAGCCTCATACATCATGAAACAAAAGATCCTGTGTACTGTGACCTGAGCCTCGTACTTCATGAAACACAAGGTCCTGTGTACTGTGACCTGAGCCTCGTACTTCATGAAACAAGATCCTGTGTACTCTGACCTGAGCCTCATACATCATGAAACACAAGATCCTGTGTACTGTGACCTGAGCCTCGTACTTCATGAAACACATGGTCCTGTGTACTGTGACTTGAGCCTCATACACCATGAAACACTAGATCCTGTGTACTGTGACCTGAGCCTCATACATCATGAAACACAAGGTCCTGTGTACTGTGACCTGAGCCTCATACATCATGAAACACAAGGTCCTGTGTACTGTGACCTGAGCCTCATACATCATGAAACACAAGGTCCTGTGTACTGTGACCTGAGCCTCATACATCATGAAACACAAGATCCTGTGTACTGTGACCTGAGCCTCGTATTCATGAAACACAAGGTCCTGTGTACTGTGACCTGAGCCTCATACATCATGAAACACAAGATCCTGTGTACTGTGACCTGAGCCTCGTACTTCATGAAACACAAGGTCCTGTGTACTGTGACCTGAGCCTCGTACTTCATGAAACACAAGATCCTGTGTACTCTGACCTGAACCTCGTAATTCATGAAACACAAGGTCCTGTGTACTGTGACCTGAGCCTCATACATCATGAAACACAAGATCCTGTGTACTGTGACCTGAGCCTTATACATCATGAAACAAGATCCTGTGTACTGTGACCTGAGCCTCGTACTTCATGAAACACAAGATCCTGTGTACTGTGACCTGAGCCTCGTACTTCATGAAACACAAGGTCCTGTGTACTGTGACCTGAGCCTCGTACATCATGAAACACAAGATCCTGTGTACTGTGACCTGAGCCTCGTACTTCATGAAACACAAGATCCTGTGTACTGTGACCTGAGCCTCGTAGTTCATGAAACACAAGGTCCTGTGTACTGTGACCTGAGCCTCATACATCATGAAACACAAGATCCTGTGTACTGTGACCTGAGCCTCATACATCATGAAACACAAGATCATGTGTACTGTGACCTGAGCCTCATACATCATGAAACACAAGATCCTGTGTACTGTGACCTGAGCCTCGTACTTCATGAAACACAAGATCCTGTGTACTCTGACCTGAGCCTCGTACTTCATGAAACACAAGGTCCTGTGTACTGTGACCTGAGCCTCGAACTTCATGAAACACAAGATCCTGTGTACTGTGACCTGAGCCTCGTACTTCATGAAACACAAGATCCTGTGTACTCTGACCTGAGCCTCATACATCATGAAACACTATATCCTGTGTACTGTGACCTGAGCCTCATACATCATGAAACACAAGATCCTGTGTTCTAATTTGTCTCCACGAGACGAGTAGCAGGCCTATACCTAATGTGTGTGGGTGTTCGGGCAGTACCTAGTGTATGGGGGTGTTCGGGCAGTACCTAGTGTATGGGGGTGTTCGGGCAGTACCTAATGTATGGGGGTGTTCGGGCAGTACGTAGTGTATGGTGATGTTCGGGCAGTACCTAGTGCATGGTGGTGTTCGGGCAGTACCTAGTGTATGGTGGTGTTCGGGCAGTACGTAGTGTATGGTGATGTTCGGGCAGTACGTAGTGTATGGTGATGTTTGGGCGGTACCGAGTGTATGGTGATGTTCGGGCAGTGCCTAGTGTATGGTGGTGTTCGTGCAGTACGTAGTGTATGGTGATGTTTGGGCAGTACCTAGTGTATGGTGATGTTCGGGCAGTACCTAGTGTATGTTGATGTTCGGGCAGTACGTAGTGTATGGTGATGTTCGGGCAGTACCTAGTGTATGGGGGTGTTCGGGCAGTACTTAGTGTATGGTGGTGTTCGGGCAGTACGTAGTGTATGGTGATGTTCGGGCAGTACCTAGTGTATGGTGGTGTTCGGGCAGTACCTAGTGTATGGTGGTGTTCGGGCAGTACGTAGTGTATGGGGGTGTTCGGGCAGTACCTAGTGTATGGGGGTGTTCGGGCAGTACGTAGTGTATGGTGATGTTCGGGCAGTACCTAGTGTATGGTGATGTTCGGGCAGTACCTAGTGTATGGTGATGTTCGCGCAGTACCTAGTGTATGGTGAAGTTCGGGCAGTACCTAGTGTATGGGGATGTTCGGGCAGTACCTAGTGTATGGTGATGTTCGCGCAGTACCTAGTGTATGGTGATGTTCGGGCAGTACGTAGTGTATGGTGATGCTCGGGCAGTACCTAGTGTATGGTGATGCTCGGGCAGTACCTAGTGTATGGTAATGTTCGGGCAGTACCTAGTGTATGGTGATGTTCGGGCAGTACGTAGTGTATGATGATGTTCGGGCAGTACGTAGTGTATGGGGGTGTTCGGGCAGTACCTAGTGTATGGTGGTGTTCGGGCAGTACCTAGTCTATGGGGGTGTTCGGGCAGTACCTAGTGTATGGTGGTGTTCGGGCAGTACCTAGTGTATTGTGGTGTTCGGGCAGTACTTAGTGTATGGTGGTGTTCGGGCAGTACGTAGTGTATGGTGATGTTCGCGCAGTACCTAGTGTATGGTGATGTTCGCGCAGTACCTAGTGTATGGTGATGTTCGGGCAGTACCTAGTGTATGGGGGTGTTCGGGCAGTACCTAGTGTATGGTGGTGTTCGGGCAGTACCTAGTGTATGGGGGTGTTCGGGCAGTACGTAGTGTATGGGGGTGTTCGGGTAGTACCTAGTGTATGGGGGTGTTCGGGCAGTACGTAGTGTATGGTGGTGTTCGGGCAGTACCTAGTGTATGGTGGTGTTCGGGCAGTACCTAGTGTATGGGGGTGTTCGGGCAGTACGTAGTGTATGGGGGTGTTCGGGCAGTACCTAGTGTATGGGGGTGTTCGGGCAGTACGTAGTGTATGGGGGTGTTCGGGTAGTACCTAATGTATGGTGATGTTCGGGCAGTACGTAGTGTATGGTGATGTTCGGGCAGTACCTAGTGTATGGTGATGTTCGGGCAGTACGTAGTGTATGGTGATGTTCGGGCAGTACGTAGTGTATGGTGATGTTCGGGCAGTACCTAGTGTATGGGGGTGTTCGGGCAGTACGTAGTGTATGGGGGTGTTCGGGCAGTACCTAGTGTATGGTGATGTTCGGGCAGTACGTAGTGTATGGGGGTGTTCGGGTAGTACCTAGTGTATGGTGATGTTCGGGCAGTACGTAGTGTATGGTGATGTTCGGGCAGTACCTAGTGTATGGTGATGTTCGGGCAGTACGTAGTGTATGGTGATGTTCGGGCAGTACGTAGGCAATGTAAGTCATTACCGTGAGTTAAACATTATAAACCTATACGGCAGACAAGTTATAGTGGAGGCCAATCATGGAGACGGGTTCACGTGCAGCAGACGTCCGGAACACTATGTGTCCGGAACACTAGGCGTCCAGAAGTGTAGACGAGTGGAACAAGAGGAATGATTCCATATCTGGATGGGTCGTGCCTCTTGTAATTTGCAGCTATTTACAGTCCCAGCTGGAAATGAAAGGCATGAGCCATTTTTCTTCTGGTGAGAGACAATGGAAGGTATTGGGGCCTGAGGCGGGCAGGCAAGAGCCGCCATTATCAACTTCCTGACATTTTGCCAACTTTCCCCCGCGACTCCCACATTCCCTTCCATGGCCGTAGGCTTTACGTTGTGTGTCTGTATCACTGTCGACCACCGCCACAACCACGAATTGTTGTGCAAAGACTATATGTTGCTTCTTAAATGTTGTATAGTGAAGGTGTGGTGTCTCCAACCATCTCGTCTCCCTATATAAACCACCGTCCTTCTGCATCATATAACCCAGTACAGTGTACCGGTAACATGGATCAGTCACCCAGCACAGTGTACTGGTAACATGGACCAGTCACCCAGTACCGTGTACCGGTAGCATGGATCAGTCACCCAGTACCGTGTACCGGTAACATGGATCAGTCACCCAGTACCGTGTACCGGTAGCATGGATCAGTCACCCAGTATCGTGTACCGGTAGCATGGATCAGTCACCCAGTACCGTGTACCGGTAGCATGGATCAGTCACCCAGTACCGTGTACCGGTAACATGGACCAGTCACCCAGTACCGTGTACCGGTAGCATGGATCAGTCACCCAGTACCGTGTACCGGTAGCATGGATCAGTCACCCAGTACCGTGTACCGGTAGCATGGATCAGTCACCCAGTACCGTGTACCGGTAGCATGGATCAGTCACCCAGTACCGTGTACCGGTAACATGGACCAGTCACCCAGTACCGTGTACCGGTAGCATGGATCAGTCACCCAGTACCGTGTACCGGTAGCATGGATCAGTCACCCAGTACCGTGTACCGGTAGCATGGATCAGTCACCCAGTACCGTGTACCGGTAGCATGGATCAGTCACCCAGTACCGTGTACCGGTAGCATGGATCAGTCACCCAGTACCGTGTATCGGTAGCATGGATCAGTCACCCAGTACCGTGTATCGGTAGCATGGATCAGTCACCCAGTACCGTGTATCGGTAGCATGGATCAGTCACCCAGTACCGTGTACCGGTAGCATGGATCAGTCACCCAGTACCGTGTATCGGTAGCATGGATCAGTCACCCAGTACCGTGTATCGGTAGCATGGATCAGTCACCCAGTACCGTGTACCGGTAGCATGGATCAGTCACCCAGTACCGTGTATCGGTAGCATGGATCAGTCACCCAGTACCGTGTACCAGTAGCATGGATCAGTCACCCAGTACCGTGTACCGGTAGCATGGATCAGTCACCCAGTACCGTGAACCGGTAGCATGGATCAGTCACCCAGTACCGTGTACCGGTAGCATGGATCAGTCACCCAGTACCGTGTACCGGTAGCATGGATCAGTCACCTAGTACCGTGTACCGGTAGCATGGATCAGTCACCCAGTACCGTGTACCGGTAACATGGACCAGTCACCCAGTACCGTGTACCGGTAGCATGGATCAGTCACCCAGTACCGTGTACCGGTAGCATGGATCAGTCACCCAGTACCGTGTACCAGTAGCATGGATCAGTCACCCAGTACCGTGTACCGGTAGCATGGATCAGTCACCCAGTACCGTGTACCGGTAGCATGGATCAGTCACCCAGTACCGTGTACCGGTAGCATGGATCAGTCACCCAGTACCGTGTACCGGTAGCATGGATCAGTCACCCAGTACCGTGTACCGGTAACATGGATCAGTCACCCAGTACCGTGTACCGGTAGCATGGATCAGTCACCCAGTACCGTGTACCGGTAGCATGGATCAGTCACCCAGTACCGTGTATCGGTAGCATGGATCAGTCAGTCATTAGAAGATTGGTGGGTGTGTACCTTGGTCAGCAGTAGGTGAGTGATCGTGAGAGAGCAGTGCCACATGATGAGAGGCTGCTGGTGTAAGTCGGCCGACCGACCCATCATGGTGTAACAAACCGACAGAAAAGCTGGAGGGGCGGCCAGAGCCGGGCGACCTCAGGTAGCGCCTCACCTCACATGGGAAACGTACATTTGGAATCCGACTTAGACGAGGGCACTAGACCATCGTGTCCACACGACAGGAGAGACAGTGTACAGTAACACGCACTTCCCACACACCACGCTCCCGCATGTCGAATTACATAACTGATAATTACTTATAACTGTAATGATATATATATATATATATATATATATATATATATATATATATATATATATATATTGGAAAGGATCACAATTTTGCGCATGATCAAGTATATTCCTATGAGTCCACGTCCACGGGTAAAATGAAACACGATAAGTTCCCAAGTGCGCTTTAGTATAATGATCATATCATCATCTTTCTTGTACCTCCCTGATGATGTGATTATTACACGAAAGTGCACTTGGGAACTTATCGTGTTTCATTTTCCCCGTGGACTCATAGGGAGCTGTGGTTTCGGTGCATTATTACATGACAGCTAGAGACTGAGTGTGAACGAATGGGGCCTTTGTTGTCTTTTCCTAGCGCTGCCTCGCACACATGAGGGGGGAGGGGTTTGTTATTTCATGTGTGGCGAGGTGGCGATGGGAATCAATGAAGGCAGACAGTATGAATTATGTACATGTGTATATATGTATATGTCTGTGTGTGTATTTATATGTATACGTTGAGATGTATAGGTATGTATATTTGCGTGTGTGGACGTGTATGTATATACATGTGTATGTGGGTAGGTTGGGCCATTCTTTCGTCTGTTTCCTTGCGCTACCTCGCAAACGCGGGAGACAGCGACAAAGCAAATATATATATATATATATATATATATATATATATATATATATATATATATATATATATATATATATATATATATATATATAAAATAATGACCAAAAGTTACAGCAATGATGATAATAGTAACATCAGATAGACAGACAGTATTGACACTACAGACGTGACAGATGAGTGTGACATAGACATGGTACGTACATACGTACTTGCTTGTTAGACGGCCACACACCAGCCAGTACTGTACAACACACACTTGGTATTCACATGCACTCACAGGGCCTACTGCAACACCTAGGGTGTAGGGCCCTGGTGCCTGCAGACCTAGGTGTATGTCATGGATGTGTGGAGACCTGAGGTCAACACTAACGACCTGGGGTCAACACTAACGACCTGAGGTCAACACTAACAACTGTAAAAATTAGCCCAGTCTTCCATAAGATTATGAGCATGTTATATAGTATTGTTATATGCGAGTTGAACGGTTAAGTGAAGGATTAATGAAGTGTTGTAGTTAGTACAGAAGATTGAAGTCATACTAAAAGGTGTATCCCCATCCAGGGGGATTGGAGTAATGATGAGCTCCATCCAGGATTATATATATATATATATATATATATATATATATATATATATATATATATATATATATATATATATATATATATCCCTGGGGATAGGGGATTAAGAATACTTCCCACGTATTCCCTGCGTGTCGTAGAAGGCGACTAAAAGGGGAGGGAGCGGGGGGCTGGAAATCCTCCCCTCTCGTTTTTTTTTTTTTTTTTTTTTTTTCCAAAAGAAGGAACAGAGAATTGGGCCAGGCGAGGGTATTCCCTCAAAGGCCCAGTCCTCTGTTCTTAACGCTACCTCGCTAATGCGGGAAATGGCGAATAGTTTGAAAGAAAAAGAAAAAAAAATATATATATATATATATATATATATATATATATATATATATATATATATATATATATGTGTGTGTGTGTGTGTGTGTGTGTGTGTGTGTTAGAACGTTTAATGAGAGTAATTCCTGGCCTGGTTCCCACACATCCATCCCAGGCTTGAGTATGTCGCTCCCACACAACACAACTTCCTCAGACATTTATAGTATGTGTTACACAAGCGGAAGTCAGTGAGCGGCTCGTGTGAAGCAAGACTTGCCTCTGTGATGGTAAATTTCGGGTGGTGAGGATTGTGCCCCTCTCCTGGGGAGTTTGTAGCACTGGTTACATTCCGACAACTGTAGACGGAGAAACTGACAAACAAACACACATGCAGAAAGCAAGTAGATGACTACATGTAAAGAAGAAACTATCCAAGTGAGAGACATAACAGATTGAGGCCTTGTGAAACAAACCTCTCACATTTCTATGAGAGGGTCAGCTCTGTTTTAGACAAAAAAAAAAAAGAAGGCTGGTTGGATTATGTGCGTGTGCATTATCACAAAGCATTTAGCAATGTACCTACAGGAGGTCGGGAAAAGAGCTGAATCCTCAAGAAAGAAGAAGGAAGAGACTTCGTCGACCAATAGAAAACAAAGGAAACCAAGGATGAGCCTTCTGAAAATGGCTTGGTATCAGCAGTGGCGTGCAACAAGGTTCACTTCTTGGTCCATTGCTGTTTGGACTTGTCAGAAGAATTAGACTTGTATCTGGATGTGTCGCCGGATGATGCCAAGGTCATGGAGGTGGTAAAGAATGACCATCAACTTTTAAAGGAAGCAACTCCCACAACAGAGTTGGCACGAGATATGATTGCAGAAGATAAACGAAATTAAGTAGAAAGTAATGATCATGTGACACGATATCAACATCATCATGTACCAGGAAATAAGCTTTACGAATGTGTGGCTGAGCATTGTATGTACCTGACCTTTGATCCTATACAAAGAAGATTGTAGACGAGACAACCTGTGACATCTGAGGTACAAAACATTCCACTATATGAATAATTAATGAACCAATTCCCCACCGCATATTATGCTACTACTAATTTATCCTTCTAACCACACTTAATGAAGCTCAACGAAATGACAGAAAAGGACAACAAAAACATTCTCTCTCTCTCTCTCTCTCTCTCTCTCTCTCTCTCTCTCTCTCTCTCTCTCTCTCTCTCTCTCTCTCACTCGTGTCTGGTTATGTATACATACAGAAACATAAATGCTGACATTCATTGGTTACACAAGGCATTGAAACCTGGTGACCTTGACTTCAGCAGGTGACATTAAGAGACTTACATTGCTAAACATTAAGAAAGCTGTCTACCCTAACTAGATATAACAATTTGAACACTTTCATTCATCCTGAACACAAAGAGGTAGTTGTAGAAAGACTGAAAATTAATGATACATTAACTGAAGATTTCTTCCTTGTGTATGTATGTATGTATATATGTATGTATGTATGTATGTGTATCCATTGTGTGTTATGGTTGGCCACATTATCATAATGAGTCGAGCTGCAGGGTTGACATGTTGTGTGAGGTGTGGAGGTGAAAGGTGTCCCTTCTTGTGTGTGACACAGTGGCCACGATCATCCTGGGATATCCTAAGCCATCGCAGGTTATAGTATGATGACTCTCCTTCTGTATTACCAACATAGTACCATCGCAAGTCTTTCGTGTCATTAAGTAGTTGTGGGGCGCCAACCATGTCGGCGCCCTCAGCTTGTTGTTGTTCTCTCCTTGTTGTACAGGTATTATTGTGTATGGGTATGTATGGCCGGCATGTGTGGGTATGTATGGCCGGCCCCACGAGCATGTGTGGGTATGTATAGCCGGCCCCACGAGCATGTGTGGGTATGTATAGCCGGCCCCACGAGCATGTGTGGGTATGTATAGCCGGCCCCACGAGCATGTGCACCCATGGCAGGTGTCTGGCCGGTGCTTCTCATGGTGTGGTGTGTGTGTGTGTGTGTCATGCTTCACTGTACTGATGGTTCCTCCTTCCCTACATCAGCTCATCTGAGGGATTCTCATCGTTCTTCTAGCTATAAACTTTCTGTTGTTACAAGTCAGGTCGACTTTCCACCTGAGACGACCATGACCTGACCATGTCTTGCCCATCTGGTTCACATTTCAGAGAGGAATTGTCACAACTCCACAATTTAACAGTAATGACTTTCCTGGATTGTAAATATTGGGTTCAGACGGTAAGATGGTCATAGACGGTACGTACGGCACGACTCTGAGAAAATATGTAATATTTTAATGATATGTTACCGAAGCGATGATGAAGATCTTCAAGTGTTGTGTCATGTGCCACCTCACAATATTGTTATCTTGTGTAATACAATTCATTACGTGATATAATGTTGTCATTACAGCTACGGAGATAATGCTGTTACAATACCCAAGTGGATATTGCACTAGACAATGCTAGGCGGTGGGTGGGGTTGAACCACTTTGGAGGATGTGGTGTGGGTGGGGTTGAACTACCTTGGAGGATGTGGTGTGGGTGGGGGTGAACCACCTTGGAGGATGTGGTGTGGGTGGGGGTGAACCACCTTGGAGGGTGTGGTGTGGGCGGGGGTGAACCACCTTGGAGGGTGTGGTGTGGGTGGGGGTGAACCACCTTGGAGGATGTGGTGTGGGTGGGGGTGAACCACCTTGGAGGATGTGGTGTGGGTGGGGGTGAACCACCTTGGAGGGTGTGGTGTGGGTGGGGTTGAACCACCTTGGAGGATGTGGTTTGGGTGGGGTTGAACCACCTTGGAGGATGTGGTGTGGGTGGGGGTGAACCACCTTCTAGGGTGTGGTGTGGGTGGGGGTGAACCACCTTGGAGGATGTGGTGTGGGCGGGGGTGAACCACCTTGGAGGGTGTGGTGTGGGTGGGGATGAACCACCTTGGAGGGTGTGGTGTGGGTGGGGGTGAACCACCTTGGAGGGTGTGGTGTGGGTGGGGGTGAACCACCTTGGAGGGTGTGGTGTGGGTGGGGGTGAACCGCCTTGGAGGGTGTGGTGTGGGTGGGGGTGAACCACCTTGGAGGATGTGGTGTGGGTGGGGGTGAACCACCTTGGAGGATGTGGTGTGGGTGGGGGTGAACCACCTTGGAGGATGTGGTGTGGGTGGGGGTGACCCACCTAGGAGGGTGTGGTGTGGGTGGGGGTGAACCACCTTGGAGGGTGTGGTGTGGGTGGGGATGAACCACCTTGGAGGATGTGGTGTGGGTGAACCACCTTGGAGGGTGTGGTGTGGGTGGGGGTGAACAACCTTGGAGGATGTGGTGTGGGTGGGGGTGAACCACCTTGGAGGGTGTGGTGTGGGTGGGGGTGAACCACCTTGGAGGATGTGGTGTGGGTGGGGGTGAACCACCTAGGAGGGTGTGGTGTGGGTGGGTGTAAACCACCTTGGAGGGTGTGGTGTGGGTGAACCACCTTGGAGGGTGTGGTGTGGGTGGGGGTGAACCACCTTGGAGGGTGTGGTGTGGGTGGGGTGAACCACCTTGGAGGGTGTGGTGTGGGTGGGGGTGAACCACCTAGGAGGGTGTGGTGTGGGTGGGGGTGAACCACCTTGGAGGGTGTGGTGTGGATGGGGGTGAACCACCTTGGAGGTTGTGGTGTGGGTGGGGGTGAACCGCCTTGGAGGGTGTGGTGTGGGTGGGAGTGAACCACCTTGGAGGGTGTGGTGTGGATGGGGTGAACCACCTTGGAGGATGTGGTGTGGGTGGGGGTGAACCACCTTGGAGAGTGTGGTGTGGGTGGGGGGTGAACCACCTTGGAGGGTGTGGTGTGGGTGGGGGTGAACCACCCTGGAGGGTGTGGTGTGGGTGGGGGTGAACCGCCTTGGAGGGTGTGGTGTGGGTGGGGGTGAACCACCTTGGAGGGTGTGGTGTGGGTGGGAGTGAACCATCTAGGAGTGTGTAGTGTGGGTGGGGGTGAACCACCTTGGAGGGTGTGGTGTGGGTGGGGGTGAACCACCTTGGAGGGTGTGGTGTGGGTGGGGGTGAACCACCTTGGAGGTTGTGGTATGGGTGGGGGTGAACCACCTAGGAGTGTGTGGTGTGGGTGGGGGTGAACCACCTTGGAGGGTGTGGTGTGGGTGGGGTGAACCACCTTGGAGGATGTGGTGTGGGTGGGGGTGAACCACCTTGGAGGTTGTGGTGTGGGTGGGGTGAACCACCTAGGAGGGTGTGGTGTGGGTGGGGGTGAACCACCTTGGAGGATGTGGTGTGGGTGAACCACCTTGGAGGGTGTGGTGTGGGTGAACCACCTTGGAGGATGTAGTGTGGGTGGGGGTGAACCACCTAGGAGGATGTGGTGTGGGTGGGGGTGAACCACCTTGGAGGATGTGGTGTGGGTGGGGGTAAACCACCTTGGAGGGTGTGGTGTGGGTGGGGGTGAACCACCTTGGAGGGTGTGGTGTGGGTGGGGGTGAACCACCTTGGAGGGTGTGGTGTGGGTGAACCACCTTGGAGGGTGTGGTGTGGGTGGGGGTGAACCACCTTGGAGGGTGTGGTGTGGGTGGGGGTGAACCACCTTGGAGGGTGTGGTGTAGGCGGGAGTGAACCACCTTGGAGGGTGTGGTGTGGGTGGGGGTGAACCACCTCTCTTACCAGATCAGTTTCTTTTTGTGTGTAGAGAGAGTAAGTGAGTGAGCGAGTGAGTGAGTGAGTGAGCTAGCATAGCGATCAGTAAGGCAACTTGGGCTCATAATGTGGCACCAATACTGGCTTCTGCAGCTGCTCACTCACCCCTTCAGGCCGCCCAGCCAGTGGTCTTGGTGACGCTTGACGACGATGGTCCAGTATAACTTGAGGTCGAGGACGACCTTCCAGCAGGTAATGTTGATGGTGTAGGTGTCATGACTGAGGTTGAGGACGACCCTGCACAACTGCTACAGGATAGTGTGTGGGTGTTCTCAGCAAGATGACCTGCCCCATCATCATGATGATGACCTGCCCCATCATGATGATGACCTGACCCGTCATGATGATGACCTGCCCCATCATGATGATGACCTGCCCCATCATGATGATGACCTGCCCCGTCATGATGATGACCTGCCCCATCATGATGATGACCTGCCCCATCATGATGATGACCTGCCCCGTCATGATGATGACCTGCCCCGTCATGATGATGACCTGCCCCGTCATGATGATGACCTGCCCCGTCATGATGATGACCTGCCCCGTCATGATGATGACCTGCCCCATCATGATGATGACCTGCCCCATCATGATGACCTGCCCCGTCATGATGATGACCTGCCCCGTCATGATGACCTGCCCGATCATGATGATGACCTGCCCCATCATGATGACCTGACCCGTCATGATGATGACCTGTCCCATCATGATGATGGCCTGCCCCATCGTGATGATGACCTGCCCCATCATGATGATGACCTGCCCCGTCATGATGATGATCTGCCCCGTCATGATGATGACCTGCCCCATTATGATGATGACCTGCCCCATCATGATGACCTGACCCGTCATGATGATGACCTGCCCCATCATGATGATGACCTGCCCCATCATGATGACCTGCCCCATCATGTGATCTGCCCCATCATGATGACCTGCCCCGTCATGATGATGACCTGCCCCATCATGATGATGACCTGCCCTGTCATGATGATGACCTGACCCATCATGATGATGACCTGCCCCATCATGATGATGACCTGATCCTGTACGATGATGACTTGGCTCCTGTGACGGTCGTACACATTGGAGACCGCCTGTATGTGTGACGAGGACGACCTTTTACTAATGCTGAATTGGCTCAGTGAGAGGACGACCTTGAGGAGTGTAGCTCTAAGAACACTGGTCATCACCAACACTGATCATCACGAACACTGGTCATTACCAACACTGGTCATCACCAACAATGGTCATCACGAACACTGGTCATTACCAACACTGGTCATCACCAACAATGGTCATCACGAACACTGGTCATTACCAACACTGGTCATCACCAACACTGGTCATTACCAACATTGGTCATCACGAACACTGATCATCACGAACACTGGTCATAACCAACACTGGTCATCACCAACAATGGTCATCACGAACACTGGTCATTACCAACACTGGTCATCACCAACAATGGTCATCACGAACACTGGTCATTACCAACACTGGTCATCACCAACACTGGTCATTACCAACACTGGTCATCACCAACAATGGTCATCACGAACACTGGTCATTACCAACACTGGTCATCACCAACACTGGTCATTACCAACATTGGTCATCACGAACACTGATCACGAACACTGGTCATCACGAACACTGATCATCACGAACACTGGTCATTACCAACACTGGTCATCACCAACAATGGTCATCACGAACACTGGTCATTACCAACACTGGTCATCACCAACAATGTTCATCACGAACACTGGTCATTACCAATACTGGTCATCACCAACACTGATCATCACGAACACTGGTCATTACCAACGCTGGTCATTACCAACACTGGTCATTACCAACATTGGTCATCACGAACACTGATCATCACGAACACTGGTCATCACCAACACTGATCATCACGAACACTGGTCATTACCAACACTGGTCATCACCAACAGTGGTCATCACGAACACTGGTCATCACCAACACTGGTCATCACGAACACTGGTCATCACCAACACTGGTCATCACGAACACTGGTCATCACGAACACTGATCATTACCAACACTGATCATCACGAACACTGGTCATCACGAACACTGGTCATCACCAACACTGATCATCACGAACACTGGTCATCACCAACACTGGTCATCACGAACACTGATCATCACGAACACTGGTCATCACGAACACTGGTCATCACCAACAATGGTCATCACGAACACTGGTCATCACCAACACTGATCATCACGAACACTGGTCATCACGAACACTGGTCATCACGAACACTGATCATTACCAACACTGGTCATCACGAACACTGGTCATCACGAACACTGATCATCACGAACACTGGTCATTACCAACACTGGTCATTACCAGCACTGGTCATCACCAACAATGGTCATCACGAACACTGGTCATAACCAACACTGGTCATCACCAACAATGGTCATCACGAACACTGATCATTACCAACACTGGTCATCACGAACACTGGTCATCACGAACACTGATCATCACGAACACTGGTCATAACCAACACTGGTCATTACCAGCACTGGTCATCACCAACACTGGTCATCACGAACACTGGTCATCACGAACACTGGTCATCACGAACACTGGTCATCACGAACACTGGTCATTACCAACATTGGTCATCACGAACACTGGTCATCACGAACACTGGTCATTACCAACACTGGTCATCACGAACACTGGTCATTACCAACACTGGTCATCACGAACACTGGTCATTACCAACACTGGTCATCACGAACACTGGTCATTACCAACACTGGTCATTACCAACACTGGTCATCACGAACACTGGTCATTACCAACACTGGTCATCACGAACACTGGTCATTATCAACACTGGTCATCACGAACACTGGTCATCACGAACACTGGTCATTACCAACACTGGTCATCACGAACACTGGTCATTACCAACATTGGTCATCACGAACACTGGTCATTACCAACACTGGTCATCACGAACACTGGTCATCACGAACACTGGTCATTACCAACACTGGTCATCACGAACGCTGGTCATCACCAACACTGGTCATTACCAACTCTGGTCATCACGAACACTGGTCATTACCAACACTGGTCATCACGAACACTGGTCATTACCAACACTGGTCATCACGAACACTGGTCATCACCAACACTGGTCATTACCAACACTGGTCATCACGAACACTGGTCATTATCAACACTGGTCATCACGAACACTGGTCATCACCAACACTGGTCATTACCAACACTGGTCATCACCAACACTGGTCATCACCAACACTGGTCATTACCAACACTGGTCATCACGAACACTGGTCATCACTAACACTGGTCATCACGAACGCTGGTCATTACCAACACTGGTCATCACGAACACTGGTCATCACGAACACTGGTCATTACCAACACTGGTCATCACCAACACTGGTCATCACCAACACTGGTCATTACCAACACTGGTCATCACGAACACTGGTCATCACGAACACTGGTCATCACGAACACTGGTCATTACCAACACTGGTCATCACGATCACTGGTCATTACCAACACTGGTCATCACCAACACTGGTCATCACGAACACTGGTCATCACGAACACTGGTCATTACCAACACTGGTCATCACGAACACTGGTCATCACGAACAGTGGTCATTACCAACACTAGTCATCACGAACACTGGTCATTACCAACACTGGTCATCACGAACACTGGTCATTACCAACACTGGTCATCACGAACACTGGTCATTACCAACACTGGTCATCACGAACACTGGTCATTACCAACACTGGTCATCAACGACACTGGTCATTACCAACACTGGTCATTAACATCACTGGTCATCACGAACACTGGTCATTACCAACACTGGTCATCACGAACACTGGTCATTACCAACACTGGTCATCACGAACACTGGTCATTACCAACACTGGTCATTACCAACACTGGTCATCACGAACACTGGTCATTACCAACACTGGTCATCACGAACACTGGTCATTACCAACACTGGTCATCAACGACACTGGTCATTAACATCACTGGTCATCACGAACACTGGTCATTACCAACACTGGTCATCACGAACACTGGTCATCACGAACACTGGTCATTACCAACACTGGTCATTACCAACACTGGTCATCACGAACACTGGTCATTACCAACACTGGTCATCACGAACACTGGTCATTACCAACACTGGTCATCACGAACACTGGTCATCACGAACACTGGTCATTACCAACACTGGTCATCACGAACACTGGTCATTACCAACACTGGTCATTACCAACACTGGTCATCACGAACACTGGTCATTACCAACAGCTGGTCATCGCGAACAATGGTCATTACCAACACTGGTCATCACGAACACTGGTCATCACGAACACTGGTCATTACCAACACTGGTCATCACGAACACTGGTCATTACCAACACTGGTCATCACGAACACTGGTCATTACCAACATTGGTCATCACGAACACTGGTCATCACCAACACTGGTCATCACCAACACTGGTCATTACCAACACTGGTCATCACGAACACTGGTCATCACGAACACTCGTCATTACCAACACTGGTCATCACGAACACTGGTTATTACCAACACTGCTCATCACGAACACTGGTCATCACGAACACTGGTCATTACCAACACTGGTCATCACGAACACTGGTCATCACCAACACTGGTCATTACCAACACTGGTCATCACGAACACTGGTCATCAGGAACACTGGTCATCAGGAACACTGGTCATTACCAACACTGGTCATCACGATCACTGGTCATTACCAACACTGGTCATCACGAACACTGGTCATCACGAACACTGGTCATCACGAACACTGGTCATTACCAACACTAGTCATCACGAACACTGGTCATTACCAACACTGGTCATCACGAACACGTCATCACGAACACTGGTCATTACCAACACTGGTCATCACGAACACTGGTCATTACCAACACTGGTCATCAACGACACTGGTCATTACCAACACTGGTCATTAACATCACTGGTCATCACGAACACTGGTCATTACCAACACTGGTCATCACGAACACTGGTCATTACCAACACTGGTCATCACGAACACTGGTCATCACGAACACTGGTCATTACCAACACTGGTCATTACCAACACTGGTCATCACGAACACTGGTCATTACCAACACTGGTCATTACGAACACTGGTCATTACCAACACTGGTCATCACGAACACTGGTCATCACGAACACTGGTCATTACCAACACTGGTCATCACGAACACTGGTCATTACCAACATTAGTCATTACCAACACTGGTCATCACGAACACTGGTCATTACCAACACTGGTCATTACCAACACTGGTCATTACCAACACTGGTCATCACGAACACTGGTCATCACGAACACTGGTCATTACCAACACTGGTCATCACGAACACTGTTCATTACCAACACTGGTCATCACGAACACTGGTCATTACCAACATTGGTCATCACGAACACTGGTCATCACCAACACTGGTCATCACCAACACTGGTCATTACCAACACTGGTCATCACGAACACTGGTCATCACGAACACTGGTCATTACCAACACTGGTCATCACGAACACTGGTCATTACCAACACTGCTCATCACGAACACTTGTCATCACGAACACTGGTCATTACCAACACTGGTCATCACGAACACTGGTCATTACCAACACTGGTCATTACCAACACTGGTCATCACCAACACTGGTCATCACGAACACTGGTCATTACCAACACTGGTCATCACGAACACTGGTCATCACGAACACTGGTCATTACCAACACTGGTCATCACGAACACTGGTCAATACCAACACTGGTCATTACGAACACTGGTCATTACCAACACTGGTCATCACGAACACTGGTCATCACGAACACTGGTCATTACCAACACTGGTCATCACGAACACTGGTCATTACCAACAGAGGTCATTACCAACACTGGTCATCACGAACACTGGTCATTACCAACACTGGTCATCACGAACACTGGTCATTACCAACACTGGTCATCACGAACACTGGTCATCACGAACACTGGTCATTACCAACACTGGTCATCACGAACACTGGTCATTACCAACACTGGTCATCACGAACACTGGTCATTACCAACATTGGTCATCACGAACACTGGTCATCACCAACACTGGTCATCACCAACACTGGTCATTACCAACACTGGTCATCACGAACACTGGTCATCAGAACACTGGTCATTACCAACACTGGTCATCACGAACATTGGTCATTACCAACACTGCTCATCACGAACACTTGTCATCACGAACACTGGTCATTACCAACACTGGTCATCACGAACACTGGTCATTACCAACACTGGTCATTACCAACACTGGTCATCACCAACACTGGTCATTACCAACACTGGTCATCACCAACACTGGTCATCACCAACACTGGTCATCTCCAACACTGGTCATCACGAACACTGGTCATTACCGACACTGGTCATCACGAACACTGGTCATCACGAACACTGGTCATCACGAACACTGGTCATTACCAACACTGGTCATCACGAACACTGGTCATCACGAACACTGGTCATTACCAACACTGGTCATCACCAACACTGGTCATTACCGACACTGGTCATCACGAACACTGGTCATCACGAACACTGGTCATCACGAACACTGGTCATTACCAACACTGGTCATCACGAACACTGGTCATCACCAACACACGTCGTAGTAGTCAGTTTCTGCAGGAAATGTAATAAGAAATTTTGGTCATATATTCGTGACAGCCAATGATTGGCTCAGGTGATGAAGACAATGGGTTGTAGTAGTAGTTAAGGCGGCGATGGTGGACACTGATAACGTCCCATGATAAGCTTACATCATTTCTATAGTGACCATGATTTATTGAAGGAAATTCGTTGTAATGACGTCAACACTTGTGTGACAACTGATGATATACTACATCTGTCACGTGGTTGATGACGTCAAGACTTGTGTGTGTATGTGTGTGTGTAAAGTTTATTTACATGATCAGATCGTGAGTGTGGATCATGGAGAGATCGTGGGTCATGTGGTGGTGTAGATTGGTCTCTTCTCGACAACTGTGGCGTGGGAGTGGGAGTGTGTGTGGGGGTGGGGATGATTCAACCACTTACCGGAGAGGCAGGTTTCTCTCCCTCACTCCAGTGTTATCGTAATCAATTTGTGTAATGAATCATGCGGTAATTAAGTACACATTCGCTTCAGCTGGGTCGGCAACTAGCGTGGGAGAAGTGAATGGTGTCGCCTCCCACTGCTCCCTCGCTCCACACCACATGCATTTTAGTAGCACAAGTTTAATCCTCTTATGTTGTTTACTTTATCATGTTACGGGTTTGTATCTCTCCAGGTGATCACTTCTCTATACTTACTCACTGACTGAGTGGCAGGCCATTCTTCCTCTACACATACTGCACCTCCTCCTCCTCCTCCTCCTGCGGGAGGGGAGCCCTTCATCGACGGAAATTTTTAGGAAACCACGCACACCCCTGGCCTACACCAGCCCTGGCCTACACCAACCCTGGCCTACACCAGCCCTGGCCTACACCAACCCTGGCCTACACCAACCCTGGCCTACACCAGCCCTGGCCTACACCAACCCTGGCCTACACCAACCCTGGCCCACACCAACCCTGGCCTACACCAGCCCTGGCCTACACCACCCCTGGCCTACACCAACCCTGGCCTACACCAGCCCTGGCCTACACCAGCCCTGGCCTACACCAGCCCTGGCCTACACCATCCCTGGCCCACACCAACCCTGGCCTACACCAACCCTAGCCTACACCAACCCTGGCCTACACCATCCCTGGCCTACACCAGCCCTGGCCTACACCAACCCTGGCCTACACCAACCTTGGCCTACACCAACCCTGGCCTACACCAACCCTGGCCTACACCAACCCTGGCCTACACCAGCCCTGGCCTACACCAACCCTGGCCTACACCAACCTTGGCCTACACCAACCCTGGCCTACACCAGCCCTGGCCTACACCAGCCCTGGCCTACACCAGCCCTGGCCTACACCATCCCTGGCCCACACCAACCCTGGCCTACACCAACCCTAGCCTACACCAACCCTGGCCTACACCATCCCTGGCCTACACCAGCCCTGGCCTACACCAACCCTGGCCTACACCAACCTTGGCCTACACCAACCCTGGCCTACACCAACCCTGGCCTACACCAACCCTGGCCTACACCAGCCCTGGCCTACACCAACCCTGGCCTACACCAACCTTGGCCTACACCAACCCTGGCCTACACCAACCCTGGCCTACACCAGCCCTGGCGTACACCAGCCCTGGCCTACACCAGCCCTGGCCTACACCAGCCCTGGCCTACACCAACCCTGGCCTACACCAACCCTGGCCTACACCAGCCCTGGCCTACACCAGCCCTGGCCTACACCAGCCCTGGCCTACACCATCCCTGGCCCACACCAACCCTGGCCTACACCAACCCTAGCCTACACCAACCCTGGCCTACACCATCCCTGGCCTACACCAGCCCTGGCCTACACCAACCCTGGCCTACACCAACCTTGGCCTACACCAACCCTGGCTTACACCAACCCTGGCCTACACCAACCCTGGCCTACACCAGCCCTGGCCTACACCAACCCTGGCCTACACCAACCTTGGCCTACACCAACCCTGGCCTACACCAACCCTGGCCTACACCAGCCCTGGCCTACACCAGCCCTGGCCTACACCAGCCCTGGCCTACACCATCCCTGGCCCACACCAACCCTGGCCTACACCAACCCTAGCCTACACCAACCCTGGCCTACACCATCCCTGGCCTACACCAGCCCTGGCCTGCACCAACCCTGGCCTACACCAACCTTGGCCTACACCAACCCTGGCCTACACCAACCCTGGCCTACACCAACCCTGGCCTACACCAGCCCTGGCCTACACCAACCCTGGCCTACACCAACCTTGGCCTACACCAACCCTGGCCTACACCAACCCTGGCCTACACCAGTCCTGGCCTATACCAGCCCTGGCCTACACCAGCCCTGGCCTGCATCTGACAATAGAGACATGACAAACAGACAGATGTTAAATTATCGTCTACTCTAACCTCTGGTGTCTCGCAGCGCATAGCCAGTTGCCTTTGCTCATTTATGTAAATGTCTTACCAGAAGGAGTGGAACCCTCTCTGAATATGTTGACAAATGAAGGCAAACTTATGAGAGTAATGATGAGTATTTAGGATTATTAGTACTTACATATAGGTCTCGCAGTACAGTATATACTAGCTGTTGTTAGATCTGTAGACTAATGTGTGGTAGTAAAAAGAGTGTGGTTGAAAGAGCAGAAGAGGGTGTATTGAAATGGTTGGGGTCACATGGAGAGAATGCATGAGGAAAGATTGACCAAGAGGATATATGTGTCAGAGGGGGAGGGAACAAGGAGAAGTGGGAGACCAAATTGGAGGTGGAAGATTGAGTGAAAAAGATTTTGAGCGATCGGGGCCTGAACATGCAGAGTGAACTCCAGTACAGGAGAAGTCAGCCACGGTAATACATAAGAACTACATCACTTGTATGAATGCTGAAGATGTCACTTGTAGTTAAGAATGATAAGGCTGATAACAATGGCGGCAGACCAGCCAAATCCCCAGGTGTAAGTTTGTGAGTTGCACGGTATATTGTGGCAAGACACTCACGGAGAAAGTCTGTGGGAAAATTATATACAGGAACATGAATTGCAGGTCTTGTCTTCTTGTGTGTGTATGTATGTATGTGTGTGTGTGTGACCACTGTCTCGGGTTGTAGTGATCCCTGAAGCCAAACAGATCTTGCTAAGCCAGGCAACATGTGATAGTATGTGGCAGGCAACATGATGATGAATATGTTGAGGAGTAACCTCCCCTCACACACTATAACGTAGTATGTTGCTACCCACCATCATAACCTTACCGTAACCCAAGCTTGACGATCCATAACTGACACACACCAACACTTCAGTAATACACTAACACCTCTCACTATATTGATATTATTCAAGGATCACACCCTCCTGCTCTCTCTCTCTCTCTCTCTCTCTCTCTCTCTCTCTCTCTCTCTCTCTCTCTCTATCTCTCTATTTCTATCTATCTATCTATCTATCTATCTATCTATCTATCTATCTATATATATATATATATATATATATATATATATATATATATATATATATATATATATATATATGTATATATATATATATATATATATATCCCTGGGGATAGGGGAGAAACAATACTTCCCACGTATTCCCTGCGTGTTGTAGAAGGCGACTAAAAGGGGAGGGAGCGGGGGGCTGGAAATCCTTCCTTCCTGTTTTACTTTTCCAAAAGAAGGAACCGAGAAGTGGGCCAAGTGAGGCTATCCCCCCCCCCCCAAGGGTCAGTCCTCTGTTCTTGACCCTTCATCGCAAACGCGGGAAATGGCGAATGTGTAGGAAAAAATATGTATGTGTGTGTGTGTGTGTGTAAAGGGAGAGAGAGAGAGAGAGAGAGAGAGAGAGAGAGAGAGAGAGAGAGAGAGAGAGCTGATAGGGCGACTTAGGGCCGAAGCCCAGTAGGGGGCGTGGTCAGGTGTGAGGCTTGGTGTGCAGCAGCAGCAGCAGCAGCAGGGCAGGCACACTCAGTAGTCGTCCAACTCTGACCCAGAGCGGACGTACTGAGCGCTCCTCCAGTCTGGCTGGAATATCTTATTTTCTACCTGGAACTGAGAAAGTCAGTGTTTGTTAACACTACTCCATACAGAAGCTAGAGAAGTATTATTCTAGCCCTACACTTTCCCAGTTCTAATTTGCTTCAAGAGAAACGCTTGGCTGGGAAAGATAAGTGTAAAGTGTACTTATAAAGTGTCGGGATATTATGACAAGTATTGGTGTGGCTACATCTACCTGAGAGGACAACATGGTACACAGGTAAGCGGGACCCCCACCCACCTCACAACCTCTCTACTTTCAGTTTGTAAGACAGGTTGAGCAAGGAGCCGTGTGTCCAGCCTCGCAGGTCTTGCTGTATTCATTATTGATAACGACATTTTTGTACCATGTAAAGCTGGTTTCAATGATTTACACCGACTACCTGCATGAAAGATCGCCAGAAATGAGCGAGTTTATAAATTATGATTCTCACCTGCTCACAGCCTTCATGTATCTTATTCTCCTACTCTATATACAATGGTTAACTCAGGCCAGACCTGGGGCACAGCTACGTCTGGTCCAGACTTGGGGCACAGCTACGTCTCTCATTCTAGACCATCTTGATACATGAGCTTAGCATTACTATGGTACAAGGTATGACAAGTGTTGTGTTGCCTCCGTCGGTCACTACACTTGGTATCATAAATGTAAGCAGGAGGGTGACCAGGTGAGCCTCTCCACACACACACACTAGCGACTGATGGTAACCTTTGCTACTCACTGAGGCCGTTCCTGTAACTTACACGAAAGTGCTCACTTAAACGCCGTTATCTCTCTCTCTCTCTCTCTCTCTCTCTCTCTCTCTCTCTCTCTCTCTCTCTCTCTCTCTCTCTCTCTCTCTCTCTATCTATCTATCTATCTATCTATCTATCTATCTTGGGTACATGATGTGTGCTGGGACAACTTGATGCTCGTGAAGGAGTGGTCAGAAGGAAGGTATGGGTGCACTCCTGCCTGAAATGTTTACACATGACTAAGTCATCAAAGAAGTCAAAGGCGAAGATAATTATAACAAGTTAGAAGGAAACTTACATCAAGTGTAACGTTGCCCTCACGATACATGGTTCAAGACGAGTAATGATACATGGTTCAAGACGAGTAAAGAAACATTGTTCAAGACGAGTAATGATACATGGTTCAAGACGAGTAAAGAAACATTGTTCAAGACGAGTAATGATACATGGTTCAAGACGAGTAATGATATATGGTTCAAGACGAGTAAAGAAACATGGTTCAAGACGAGTAATGATACATGGTTCAAGACGATTAATGATACATGGTTCAAGACGAGTAAAGTAATGATACATAGTTCAAGACGAGTAAAATAATGATACATGGTTCAAGACGAGTAAAGTAATGATACATGGTTCAAGACGAGTAAAGTAATGATACATGGTTCAAGACGAGTAAAGTAATGATACATGGTTCAAGACGAGTAAAGTAATGATACATGGTTCAAGACGAGTAAAGTAATGATACATGGTTCAAGACGAGTAAAGTCACGAGGACGGAACCTACTGCGTAATGTCTGGGTATCAATAATGATAATAATAATAATAATAATAGTAATAATAATGATAATAATGATAATATGTCTGAGACAACAAACCTCGAGATTCTGTTTGTAAGAAGTTGAGTTGTGCTCATGCCAGCTGGCCAGCCGTGGCCAGGGTACCACATCAAGGAAGGAAACTATACTGTACCACCACCACACTAGTCGTATCGCAAGATATTCACCAAGTTATTCATATCTTACATTAAGTCAAAATTTGAATAGTCTTATTAGTTGGCTCACCTTACCTTACTTACCTTACCTTACCTTACCTTACCTTACCTTACCTTACATTACCTTACATTACCTCACCTCACCTTACCTTACCTTACCTTACCTTACCTTACCTTACCTTACCTTACCTTACCTCACCTCACCTCACCTTACCTTACCTTACCTTGGGAAGCACAAAGAGCAAATCGAGAAGGTCCAGAGGAGAGGAGCAAGGATGGTACAAGATTAAGTTCGCTAAGGAAGGTTTTATTTGTGCTTTATGAAAGAAACAAATGAATGATCACCACGTGGAAGGTTTGCATTTTCGTGACTGACCTCAGCAGCGAACACTTCATGCAAACACTCACACAAACAGAAGCGATGACGTGAAGGTAAACAAAATCATTGTTAGTAAAGATATAACCAACTTTGTTTACGGCGTAAAACTGATTAAGAATAGAAAAAACGGAATTGTTACATAGTAATAAATGTGGACACCATACATAAATGTGACATGTAGGAGAAACACACACACACACACATACACACACACACACACACACACACACACACACAAGAGGTAGTTTAGTAGCGATGTATAAAGTGGCTTTAAAGAGCAAGTGGCGTGACTTCAACGGTTCATACGTAGTGATCACAGGAGAAGAGAGTGTGTGGCTGGTGTTATGGTGACCAGCGTTACCACTAATATGTTCTGGCCGCGTTACTAGACTCTCTCATCAGAAACTTTGATTTAATCCCATGTTAGTTGGAATGATGACTGTATCCGCTTACTGTATGGGTCTGACCTACTGTATGGGTCTGACCTACTTTATGCATCTGACCTACTGTATGGGTCTGACCTACTGTATGGGTCTGACCTACTGTATGGGTCTGACCTTATCATTTCACTGGTTAACCTAACGTTAACTTGGTGGCTGGTGAACGTGTACGTCACATGACTGTGTTCACTATGAGGAGCGAGCAGTTAAGAGTTCACCACCTGTCTCATGTAGAACATCTACGATGGTGTTGTCAAACAGTCGTTCCCCAGATATTACCATCAACAACAGAGCATCTCCCACAGAGCACACAACAGAGCGTCTCCCACAGAGCACACAACAGAGCATCTCCCACAGAGGAGACAGCAGAGCATCTCCCACAGAGCACACAACAGAGCATTTCCCACAGAGGAGACAGCAGAGCATCTCCCACAGAGCACACGGTAGAGCAACTTCCACAGAAGAGGCAGCAGAGCATCTCCCGCAGAGGAGACAGCAGAGCATCTCCCACAAAGCACACAACAGAGCATTTCCATAGAGGAGACGGCAGAGCATCTCCCACAGAGCACACGGTAGAGCAACTTCCACAGAGGAGACAGCAGAGCATCTCCCGCAGAGGAGACAGCAGAGCATCTTCCACAGAGGAGACAGCAGAGCATCTTCCACAGAGGAGACAGCAGAGCATCTCCCGCAGAGGAGACAGCAGAGCATCTTCCACAGAGGAGACAGCAGAGCAACTTCCACAGAGGAGACAGCAGAGCATCTCCCACAGAGCAAACGGTAGAGCAGCTTCCACAGAGGAGACAATACTTCCCCAGACATCACCATCATAGCACACAAAAGCTCCCCAAATATCATTACATGAACAAATCAGTATCAAGAAGAACACGTGCAACATGAGGTGAACAGAACCATTTGACAGCTTAAGCCTAAAGTTCGCCACAAGAACAAAAGAAGAACAAGAACTGGAGGTAGAATTAGAGTATGACATGGTAAGTGCTTAACCCGCTACATTATGACACGTTAGCCACAAAAACTTGGGAGTCAACTTGTATTTGATAAGATGGAGGTGGGAAGTGTTAGCTGTCCTGGTGTACATACACGCTTCTGCATCACCTTACTTGCACAAGAGAGAAATTGTTACTAGGGTTTGTTGTGGGCAAAATGTCATTATAAACAACAACGGGAAATATTGGTAAAGAAATGAAACATTGACAGCTGTACAGAAATGAATTATAGACGTGAACGATGCACAAGGATTGCAAGTACACGAAGCGATGGAAAGAAAAGAAGAATAAAAAGAAAGAAAACGAAAAGGAAGATGAAAAAGAGGCGACACTATGATTGTGAAGCGTTGTGTATACACTTGATGCTGCAGCTCAACGCTCATCTGTAATCATTGTTGACCTAACTAACACTCCTGTGTTGTGACGTCAGTAACGAGTCTTGCGTGTGTGTGACTGAACCTGGCCACATATATGACCCTTCCCTCGCATCTAACAAGTGGGATACATTATTGTCAAAGAGAAAATACAAAATTGTAATATAACTCAGTTGCATGTGGCCACTTGGCCAATTGGGTTAGGCTAAGTTGGAATAGAGTTAATAACACTTTATTGCTAGTGGTAGCAAGAGCTGGTCACAGTGAACGTGTCTTCCACTGTAACGTATATGACATTCCTCCATGATACATCAATTTATACTACACCTCGCTACCTCTGAAAATATCTATTTATACTACATCTCGCTACCTCTGATAGTATCTATTTATACTACATCTCGCTACCTCTGATAGTATCTATTTATACTACATCTCGCTACCTCTGATAGTATCTATTTATACTACATCTCGCTACCTCTGATAGTATCTATTTATACTACATCTCGCTACCTCTGATAGTATCTATTTATACTACATCTCGCTACCTCTGATAGTATCTATTTATACTACATCTCGCTACCTCTGATAGTATCTATTTATACTACATCTCGCTACCTCTGATAGTATCTATTTCTGTTTGCTGGATTTCTTCTATTTATATCCCTGATTTCTAGATGTTGAATTCAAATGATTGGGCTTACTGATGATATATATATATATATATATATATATTTTTTTTTTTTTTTCTTTGTTGCTGTCTCCCGCGTTTGCGAGGTAGCGCAAGGAAACAGACGAAAGAAATGGCCCAACCCACCCCCTTACACATGTATATACATACGTCCACACACGTAAATATACATACCTACACAGCTTTCCATGGTTTACCCCAGACGCTTAACATGCCTTGATTCAATCCACTGACAGCACATCAACCCCGGTATACCACATCGCTCCAATTCACTCTATTCCTTGCCCTTCTTTCACCCTCCTGCATGTTCAGGCCCCGATCACACAAAATCTTTTTCACTCCATCTTTCCACCTCCAATTTGGTCTCCCTCTTCTCCTCGTTCCCTCCACCTCCGACACATATATCCTCTTGGTCAATCTTTCCTCACTCATTCTCTCCATGTGCCCAAACCATTTCAAAACACCCTCTTCTGCTCTCTCAACCACGCTCTTTCTATTTCCACACATCTCTCTTACCCTTACGTTACTTACTCGATCAAACCACCTCACACCACACATTGTCCTCAAACATCTCATTTCCAGCACATCCATCCTCCTGCGCACAACTCTATCCATAGCCCACGCCTCGCAACCATACAACATTGTTGGAACCACTATTCCTTCAAACATATATATATATATATATATTTGTTTTGTCGCTGTCTCCCGCGTTAGCGAGGTAGCGCAAGGAAACAGACGAAAGAATGGCCCAACCCACCCACATACACATGTATATACATACACGTCCACACAGGCAAATATACATACCTATACATCTCAACGTATACATATGTATACACACACATACACATACATATATACACATGTACACAATTCACACTGTCTGCCTCTATCCATTCCCATCGCCACCTCGCCACACATGAAATAACAACCCCCTCCCCCCTCATGTGTGCGAGGTAGAGCTAGGAAAATGACAACAAAGGCCCCATTCGTTCACACCCAGTCTCTACCTGTCCTGTAATAATGCACCGAAACCACAGCTCCCTTTCCACATCGAGGCCCCACAGAACTTTCCATAGTTTACCCCAGACGCTTCACATGCCCCGGTTCAATCCACTGACAGCACGTCGACCCCGGTATACTACATCGTTCCAATTCACTCTATTCCTTGCATGCTTTTCACCCTCCTGCATGTTCAGGCCCCGATCACTCACAATGTTTTTCACTCCATCTTTCCTCCTCCAATTTGGTCTCCCACTTCTCGTTCCCTCCACCTCTGACACATATATCCTCTGTCAGTCTTTCCTCACTCATTCTCTCCATGTGAGAGAATATATATATATATATATATATATATATATATATATATATATATATATATATATATATATATATATATATATATATATATATACTGTTCACCATTTCCAGCATTAGCGAGGTAGCGTTAAGAACAGAGGACTGAGCGTTAGAGAGAATATCCTCACTCGGCGTCCTTCTCTGTTCCTTCTTTTGGAAAAGTGAATATATATATATATATATATATATATATATATATATATATATATATATATATATATATATATATATATATATCGCATTTGTTGGAGAGACTGAGTACAGAATGGAAAAAGGTGAGAACAAAGAAGGTAAGAGGAGTGGGGGAGAAATGGGATGTATTTAGGGAAGCAGTGATGGCTTGCGCAAAAGATGCTTGTGGCATGAAAAGCGTGGGAGGTGGGCAGATTAGAAAGGGTAGTGAGTGGTGGGATGAAGAAGTAAGATTATTAGTGAAAGAGAAGAGAGAGAGAGGCATTTGGACGATTTTTGCAGGGAAATAATGCAAATGAGTGGGAGATGTATAAAAGAAAGAGGCAGGAGGTCAAGAGAAAGGTGCAAGAGGTGAAAAAGAGGGCAAATGAGAGTTAGGGTGAGAGATTATCATTAAATTTTAGGGAGAATAAAAAGATGTTTTGGAAGGAGGTAAATAAAGTGCGTAAGACAAGGGAAGAAATGGGAACTTCAGTGAAGGGGGCTAATGGGGAGGTGATAACAAGTAGTGGTGATGTGAGAAGGAGATGGAGTGAGTATTTTGAAGGTTTGTTGAATGTGTTTGATGATAGAGTGGCAGATATAGGGTGTTTTGGTCGAGGTGGTGTGCAAAGTGAGAGGGTTAGGGAAAATTATTTGGTAAACAGAGAAGAGGTAGTAAAAGCTTTGCGGAAGATGAAAACCGGCAAGGCAGCAGGTTTGGATGGTATTGCAGTGGAATTTATTAAAAAAGGGGGTGACTGTATTATTGACTGGTTGGTAAGGTTATTTAATGTATGTATGACTCATGGTGAGGTGCCTGAAGATTGGCGGAATGCGTGCATAGTGCCTTTGTACAAAGGCAAAGGGGATAAAAGTGAGTGCTCAAATTACAGAGGTATAAGTTTGTTGAGTATTCCTGGTAAATTATATGGGAGGGTATTGATTGAGAGGGTGAAGGCATGTACAGAGCATCAGATTGGGGAAGAGCAGTGTGGTTTCAGAAGTGGTAGAGGATGTGTGGATCAGGTGTTTGCTTTGAAGAATGTATGTGAGAAATACTTAGAAAAGCAAATGGATTTGGATGTAGCATTTATGGATCTGGAGAAGGCATATGATAGAGTTGATAGAGATGCTCTGTGGAAGGTATTAAGAATATATGGTGTGGGAGGCAAGTTGTTAGAAGCAGTGAAAAGTTTTTATCGAGGATGTAAGGCATGTGTACGTGTAGGAAGAGAGGAAAGTGATTGGTTCTCAGTGTATGTAGGTTTGCGGCAGGGGTGTGTGATGTCGCCATGGTTGTTTAATTTGTTTATGGATGGGGTTGTTAGGGAGGTGAATGCAAGAGTTTTGGAAAGAGGGGCAAGTATGAAGTCTGTTGGGGATAAGAGAGCTTGGGAAGTGAGTCAGTTGTTGTTCGCTGATGATACAGCGCTGGTGGCTGATTCATGTGAGAAACTGCAGAAGCTGGAGTTTGGTAAAGTGTGTGAAAGAAGAAAGTTAAGAGTAAATGTGAATAAGAGCAAGGTAATTAGGTACAGTAGGGTTGAGGGTCAAGTCAATTGGGAGGTGAGTTTGAATGGAGAAAAACTGGAGGAAGTAAAGTGTTTTAGATATCTGGGAGTGGATCTCTCAGCGGATGGAACCATGGAAGCGGAAATGGATCATAGGGTGGGGGAGGGGGCAAAAATCCTGGGAGCCTTGAAGAATGTGTGGAAGTCGAGAACATTATCTCGGAAAGCAAAATTGGGTATGTTTGAAGGAATAGTGGTTCCAACAATGTTGTATGGTTGCGAGGCGTGGGATATGGATAGAGTTGTGCGCAGTAGGATGGATATGCTGGAAATGAGATGTTTTAGGACAATGTGTGGTGTGAGGTGGTTTGATCGAGTAAGTAACGTAAGGGTAAGAGAGATGTGTGGAAATAAAAAGAGCGTGGTTGAGAGAGCAGAAGAGGGTGTTTTGAAATGGTTTGGGCACATGGAGAGAATGAGTGAGGAAAGATTGAACAAGAGGATATATGTGTCGGAGGTGGAGGGAACGAGGAGAAGTGGGAGACCAAATTGGAGGTGGAAAGATGGAGTGAAAAAGATTTTGTGTGATCGAGGCCTGAACATGCAGGAGGGTGAAAGGAGGGCAAGGAATAGAGTGAATTGGATCGATGTGGTATACCGGGGTTGACGTGCTGTCAGTGGATTGAATCAAGGCATGTGAAGCGTCTGGGGTAAACCATGGAAAGCTGTATAGGTTTTGTATATTTGCGTGTGTGGACGTATGCATATGCATGTGTATGGGGGTGGGTTGGGCCATTTCTTTCGTCTGTTTCCTTGCGCTACCTCGCAAACGCGGGAGACAGCGACAGAGCAAAAAAAAAAAAAAAATATATATATATATATATATATATATATATATATATATATATATATATATATATATATATATATATATATATATATATAAAGCTTTCTGCACAGGGCTGTGAAGAAATGATTTCGTTTAGTGTTGGACAAATGATTTGATGATCACATGAAGAATAAATCTTATTTCTGAGTTATTAAATCGACCAGGAATTTAATGATTCTGATATGTTACTTGTGGACCTCAGGAACCAGGTGAACACATCTTACATATTGAACTCTGTCTTCATACTGTTCACCATGTGATCATCTTGTCTTCATACTGTTCACCATGTGATCATCTTGTCTTGATAATCATCCAATCACAGGTTTGATTATTCCTCAATGACTTAAAGTACTGATGTTTTATTAGGACACACACACACACACACACACACACACACACACACACACACACACACACACACACATACGAGTACATATGTACAACATGATAAGTACAGACATGACGTGAAGTATCATGTAGAAACATGAGTGTGAGATGAGAAGCTCCACTTGGTGATGCACGATGATTTCGTCTCTGGAGCTTAATGGCGTTATCAGTTAAGTACAAACCAGACCAAACTAATTAGATAGTAAAGCTGAAGGTGCACGATGTTGCTGGCCACACTTGAGGTCAGCAGCTGCAGCATTTGTCCAGAATTATCATAAGGCAACAACATATGTGGAACGTTAATCTAAGATCATGCAACATACTAGTAAATGTGAAGCAATGTTTTGAGAAAAAATAATGATGTCAGTTAAACATTATCGTAATGTCAAAACTTTATGTGAAGAACATGAGCAGTAAAGATGAACGAGTGAACACAATGTTCGTCGATCACCACATGACTGGCTGGCCTGGCCTGACCCCTTCACCATTATGAGTGACCATAGGGCAGTACCTTAATTATGAGTGACCATAGGGCAGTACCTTAATTATGAGTGACCATAGGGCAGTACCTTAATTATGAGTGACCATAGGGCAGTACCTTAATTATGAGTGACCATAGGGCAGTACCTTAATTATGAGTGACCATAGGGCAGTACCTTAATTATGAGTGACCATAGGGCAGTACCTTAATTATGAGTGACCATAGGGCAGTACCTTAATTATGAGTGACCATAGGGCAGTACCTTAATTATGAGTGGCCATAGGGCAGTACCTTAATTATGAGTGACCATAGGGCAGTACCTTAATTATGAGTGACCATAGGGCAGTACCTTAATTATGAGTGGCCATAGGGCAGTACCTTAATTATGAGTGGCCATAGGGCAGTACCTTAATTATGAGTGACCATAGGGCAGTACCTTAATTATGAGTGACCATAGGGCAGTACCTTAATTATGAGTGACCATAGGGCAGTACCTTAATTATGAGTGACCATAGGGCAGTACCTTAATTATGAGTGACCATAGGGCAGTACCTTAATTATGAGTGACCATAGGGCAGTACCTTAATTATGAGTGACCATAGGGCAGTACCTTAATTATGAGTGACCATAGGGCAGTACCTTAATTATGAGTGGCCATAGGGCAGTACCTTAATTATGAGTGGCCATAGGGCAGTACCTTAATTATGAGTGATCATAGGGCAGTACCTTAATTATGAGTGACCATAGGGCAGTACCTTAATTATGAGTGGCCATAGGGCAGTACCTTAATTATGAGTGATCATAGGGCAGTACCTTAATTATGAGTGACCATAGGGCAGTACCTTAATTATGAGTGACCATAGGGCAGTACCTTAATTATGAGTGACCATAGGGCAGTACCTTAATTGTATTATCATCGACGTAAAGGATTATTAGCAATAGTGATTATCTCGAGGAAGACAACTGTACCCAGAGGACGATGTCTCACCTTTTCAAGTATGATAACTCGAGCCAGGCGTACGATAACTTCCGTCCGTATACGGTAGTTGGGTAACCTGCCGGACGACATGATGGACCACATAGAAGGAGGAACCACTTCTGTACCCGCCATGACCAGTGCTATCCTGGACCACATAGAGGGAGGAACCACCATGACCAGTGCTATCCTGGACCACATAGAGGGAGGAACCGCCATGACCAGTGCTATCCTGGACCACATAGAGGGAGGAACCGCCATGACCAGTGCTATCCTGGACCACATAGAGGGAGGAACCACCATGACCAGTGCTATCCTGGCCCACATAGAGGGAGGAACCGCCATGACCAGTGCTATCCTGGACCACATAGAGGGAGGAACCGCCATGACCAGTGCTATCCTGGACCACATAGAGGGAGGAACCGCCATGACCAGTGCTATCCTGGACCACATAGAGGGAGGAACCGCCATGACCAGTGCTATCCTGGACCACATAGAGGGAGGAACCGCCATGACCAGTGCTATCCTGGACCACATAGAGGGAGGAACCGCCATGACCAGTGCTATCCTGGACCACATAGAGGGAGGAACCGCCATGACCAGTGCTATCCTGAAGGATAACAGACAACAGAAGACGAGCAAAAGGGGAAGAGGAGCCTCGGGAAGAAAGGTAAACAGGAGAATGGTAAACGGTGCCACACTGGTTGTGGGAACAAGGCTAGGGTGATCCACTTACAGCAGACACCACTTTTTGCCCACTTTCACTCTCTGCCACCCGGCCGGCGAACCCACCATCAGCCAGCCTGCCCACCAGGTTGCCGGCCCACCAGACATGATGGAGTTAAGCAGAGCTTAGGTAGCACCAGCTACATACATACATACATACATGCATACATACATACATACATACATCATCGCAAAAACACAATTACCATGTAGAGCGAGGGTACATACGTTGGTGTTTGTTATGAAATATGAGTGAGTGTAGGTAGACACAGCCTGTATAACGTTACTTCCAGCAGACCTGGTGATTATAACGTAGTTTATCAATGTTATTTTAGTCGAGTGATTATATTCTTGAGGAGGAAAGTTCTTGTGATAAGAAATATGATCACTCACTTAAAGTAACTTTCTCACATCCACTTTTTCTGAAGTGGAAATTATGTTTTCCCCAGGGTTCATGATGCACGATTCTCACTGACCTTTGTATATCCACTGCTTACTGTAGAGATCACCCCCACACCCCACACCCCACACCCACACCCCACACCCCACACCCACACCCCACACCCCACACCCCACACCCACACCCCACACCCCACACCCACACCCCACACCCCACACCCCACACCCACACCCCACACCCACACCCCACACCCCACACCCCACACCCACACCCCACACCCCACACCCCACACCCCACACCCACACCCCACACCCCACACCCACACCCCACACCCCACACCCACACCCCACACCCCACACCCACACCCCACACCCCACACCCACACCCCACACCCCACACCCACACCCCACACCCCACACCCACACCCCACACCCCACACCCACACCCCACACCCCACACCCACACCCCACACCCACACCCCACACCCCACACCCACACCCACACCCCACACCCCACACCCACACCCCACACCCCACACCCACACCCCACACCCCACACCCACACCCCACACCCACACCCCACACCCACACCCCACACCCACACCCCACACCCCACACCCACACCCCACACCCACACCCCACACCCCACACCCACACCCCACACCCCACACCCACACCCACACCCCACACCCCACACCCACACCCACACCCCACACCCACACCCCACACCCCACACCCCACACCCCACACCCCACACCCCACACCCCACACCCACACCCCACACCCCACACCCACACCCCACACCCCACACCCACACCCCACACCTACACCCCACACCCACACCCCACACCCCACACCCCACACCCCACACCCCACACCCACACCCCACACCCCACACCCCACACCCCACACCCACACCCCACACCCCACACCCTCCCTTTATCCAACGGTAATGGAGGACCAGCAGTGCCAACCAAGGTTTGGGATGGAACAAATCACCAAAATTACTGAACTGTGAGACACTTGAATACCAACAGTGTAACACTGCAACACCAGTGTTGCTGGTGTGTGTAACACTGCTACACCAGTGTGCTGGTGACAGTGTAACACTGCTACACCAGTGCTGCTGGTGACAGTGTAACACTGCTACACCAGTGCTGCTGGTGACAGTGTAACACTGCTACACCAGTGTGCTGGTGACAGTGTAACACTGCTACACCAGTGCTGCTGGTGACAGTGTAACACTGCTACACCAGTGCTGCTGGTGACAGTGTAACACTGCTACACCAGTGCTGCTGGTGACAGTGTAACACTGCTACACCAGTGCTGCTGGTGACAGTGTAACACTGCTACACCAGTGCTGCTGGTGACAGTGTAACACTGCTACACCAGTGCTGCTGGTGACAGTGTAACACTGCCACACCAGTGCTGCTGGTGACAGTGTAACACTGCTACACCAGTGCTGCTGGTGACAGTGTAACACTGCTACACCAGTGTTGCTGGTGTGTGTAACACTGCTACACCAGTGCTGCTGGTGACAGTGTAACACTGCTACACCAGTGCTGCTGGTGACAGTGTAACACTGCTACACCAGTGCTGCTGGTGACAGTGTAACACTGGTTACGTACGCCAGTCTGGTGTTGTGAACCTGAGGAATCCTGTGTGTCGACACAAACTATGAAGGTTAAGGGGTCTGACCTGCAGTGTAGTGTAGCAGAGTGACGTCACTAGGAAAAAGGCAATGTTCAAGGTGTGTGTGTGGTTGACCCCTAGTTGAGGATGGCACAGTCGAGTGTGGGAGTGGCACAGTCAAGTGTGGGAGTGGCACAGTCGAGTGTGGGAGTGGCACAGTCGAGTGTGGGAGTGGCACAGTCGAGTGTGGGAGTGGCACAGTCGAGTGTGGGAGTGGCACAGTCGAGTGTGGGTGTGGCACAGTCGAGTGTGGGAGTGGCACAGTCAAGTGTGGGAGTGGCACAGTCAAGTGTGGGAGTGGCACAGTCGAGTGTGGGAGTGGCACAGTCGAGTGTGGGAGTGGCACAGTCAAGTGTGGGAGTGGCACAGTCAAGTGTGGGAGTGGCACAGTCGAGTGTGGGTGTGGCACAGTCGAGTGTGGGAGTGGCACAGTCGAGTGTGGGAGTGGCATAGTCAAGTGTGGGAGTGGCACAGTCGAGTGTGGGTGTGGCACAGTCGAGTGTGGGTGTGGCACAGTCGAGTGTGGGAGTGGCACAGTCGAGTGTGGGAGTGGCACAGTCGAGTGTGGGAGTGGCACAGTCGAGTGTGGGAGTGGCACAGTCAAGTGTGGGAGTGGCACAGTCAAGTGTGGGAGTGGCACAGTCGAGTGTGGGTGTGGCACAGTCGAGTGTGGGAGTGGCACAGTCGAGTGTGGGAGTGGCACAGTCGAGTGTGGGAGTGGCACAGTCAAGTGTGGGAGTGGCACAGTCGAGTGTGGGTGTGGCACAGTCGAGTGTGGGTGTGGCACAGTCGAGTGTGGGAGTGGCACAGTCAAGTGTGGGAGTGGCACAGTCGAGTGTGGGAGTGGCACAGTCGAGTGTGGGAGTGGCACAGTCAAGTGTGGGAGTGGCACAGTCGAGTGTGGGTGTGGCACAGTCGAGTGTGGGAGTGGCACAGTCGAGTGTGGGAGTGGCACAGTCGAGTGTGGGTGTGGCACAGTCAAGTGTGGGAGTGGCACAGTCGAGTGTGGGAGTGGCACAGTCGAGTGTGGGTGTGGCACAGTCGAGTGTGGGAGTGGCACAGTCGAGTGTGGGAGTGGCACAGTCGAGTGTGGGTGTGGCACAGTCGAGTGTGGGAGTGGCACAGTCGAGTGTGGGAGTGGCACAGTCGAGTGTGGGAGTGGCACAGTCGAGTGTGGGAGTGGCACAGTCGAGTGTGGGAGTGGCACAGTCGAGTGTGGGTGTGGCACAGTCGAGTGTGGGTGTGGCACAGTCGAGTGTGGGAGTGGCACAGTCGAGTGTGGGAGTGGCACAGTCGAGTGTGGGAGTGGCACAGTCGAGTGTGGGTGTGGCACAGTCGAGTGTGGGTGTGGCACAGTCGAGTGTGGGAGTGGCACAGTCGAGTGTGGGTGTGGCACAGTCGAGTGTGGGAGTGGCACAGTCGAGTGTGGGAGTGGCACAGTCGAGTGTGGGAGTGGCACAGTCGAGTGTGGGAGTGGCACAGTCGAGTGTGGGAGTGGCACAGTGTCCATGTTATTCCTAACTTAACACAGAACGTTGGATGATACAATTATGATGTGAACAATGTTCCTTTGTTCAACATGTTTAAACTGCCAATATAACAGCATGGAACTTACTTCCCAGTAAAAAAAAAAAAAGATACCTTCGCTAATAAGTAAATGTGGGAATTGGTGCGGCACATCAGTACACAGGAAATGAACATATACTGTACTTTCTACGAAATATACTTCTTTATCCCGAACGAACATAAACGCAAATTGCTGCCAACCCTAGACACACCAGCTGGTGGCTGATTCATGTGAGAAACTGCAGAAGCTGGTGACTGAGTTTGGTAAAGTGTGTGGAAGAAGAAAGTTGAGAGTAAATGTGAATAAGAGCAAGGTTATTAGGTACAGTAGGGGTGAGGGTCAAGTCAATTGGGAGGTGAGTTTGAATGGAGAAAAACTGGAGGAAGTGAAGTGTTTTAGATATCTGGGAGTGGATCTGTCAGCGGATGGAACCATGGAAGCGGAAGTGGATCATAGGGTGGGGGAGGGGGCGAAAATTTTGGGAGCCTTGAAAAATGTGTGGAAGTCGAGAACACTATCTCGGAAAGCAAAAATGGGTATGTTTGAGGGAATAGTGGTTCCAACAATGTTGTATGGTTGCGAGGCGTGGGCTATGGATAGAGATGTGCGCAGGAGGATGGATGTGCTGGAAATGAGATGTTTGAGGACAATGTGTGGTGTGAGGTGGTTTGATCGAGTAAGTAACGTAAGGGTGAGAGAGATGTGTGGAAATAAAAAGAGCGTGGTTGAGAGAGCAGAAGAGGGTGTTTTGAAATGGTTTGGGCACATGGAGAGAATGAGTGAGGAGAGATTGACCAAGAGGATATATGTGTCGGAGGTGGAGGGAACGAGGAGAAGAGGGAGACCAAATTGGAGGTGGAAAGATGGAGTGAAAAAGATTTTGTGTGATCGGGGCCTGAACATGCAGGAGGGTGAAAGGAGGGCAAGGAATAGAGTGAATTGGATCGATGTGGTATACCGGGGTTGACGTGCTGTCAGTGGATTGAATCAGGGCATGTGAAGCGTCTGGGGTAAACCATGGAAGGCTGTGTAGGTATATATATTTGCGTGTGTGGACGTATGTATATACATGTGTATGGGGTTGGGTTGGGCCATTTCTTTCGTCTGTTTCCTTGCGCTACCTCGCAAACGCGGGAGACAGCGGGAAAAAAAAAAAAAAATATATATATATATATATATATATATATATATATATATATATATATATATATATATATATATGTTGTGTGTGTGTAGAAATATATGACAATTATACATAGATAAGAATGTTAACCCGAATCCAAGCGAACGCGAGCAAGTCATAAGGTCAAACGGTCTTTGTCTTCACGTGTTCCAATAATTCTATCACAAGAGGGTCAGTGTGGCTCAAGGTCTGCCTCGCTCTGTATGTCTTGTAAAATTATTTTCCCGACGTGAAAGTATTTGTACGGTTTATCGTTTTCAAGTTGTGACATACATGTATGTTATGGCTATAGGTAGGTACATACAAGTTATATGGCTATAGGTAGGTACATACAAGTTATATGGCTATAGGTAGGTACATACAAGTTATATGGCTATAGGTAGGTACATACAAGTTATATGGCTGTAGGTAGGTACATACAAGTTATATGGCTATAGGTAGGTACATACAAGTTATATGGCTGTAGGTAGGTACATGCAAGTTATATGGCTATAGGTAGGTACATACAATTTAGATCTTAGATATTCCAGTATTACAAGTACGTTACAAATGTTTGATTGTTTTGTTTGTTTGTATGTATTTTGTTGTGTATGATGTTTCGTTCATTGTCAAAGTAGTTGTTAGAGTGTAGTCAGCTTTGTTCTGTTTGTTTTTAACTTTAGGTCTGTTAATGATCGTATGATAATTAGACACTTAAAGGATTGTGACAATTATTGCCTCACTACGTAAGAGCTTATAACATTGTGTAAATATGTAAGTATAAATATTTTTGATTTGCTGAAAGTGAATTACGTGATAGTGGAAGTTATGTGTGACACAGTTAGCCAGGTCATATACGATTCTAAAATGATGAAGGCACTACCCCACTGCTGTGTTCTCATTATAGATAATATCTTAAGGTTATGATTCTATTGAATATGACGCTCATGATGTAGCGCTCCATATCTTACATTATTTACACTTTAATACTTGTTCTTTATGTCTCACGTAAGATACATCTTCCCTGACTTACTGACACTTGTGGCAACTGGAAATGAGGAAGCTATAACCATCATCAGTCACTTCAGTTGATGAAGAATATAATGTTTACATATATGTCACAATGGTCTTCCCAACACTTGAACCAGAATGAGGCTGACCTCTCGTACGAACATCACATAATGGTGGTCACAAACATCACATAATGGTGGTCACAAACTCTCCTCACAATGTGTTGGTACTATACAGGTTCCTTAATGATTATCTTTAATGTCAGTACCTGTTTCCTATCTACCAGTCTATCTATCTATCTTTCTATATATATATATATATATATATATATATATATATATATATATATATATATATATATATATATTTTTTTTTTTTTTTTTTTTTTTTGCTTTGTCGCTGTCTCCCGCGTTTGCGAGGTAGCGCAAGGAAACAGACGAAAGAAATGGCCCAACCCCCCCCCCCATACACATGTATATACATACGTCCACACACGCAAATATACATACCTACACAGCTTTCCATGGTTTACCCCAGACGCTTCACATGCCCTGATTCAATCCACTGACAGCACGTCAACCCCGGTATACCACATCGATCCAATTCACTCTATTCCTTGCCCTCCTTTCACCCTCCTGCATGTTCAGGCCCCGATCACACAAAATCTTTTTCACTCCATCTTTCCACCTCCAATTTGGTCTCCCACTTCTCCTCGTTCCCTCCACCTCCGACACATATATCCTCTTGGTCAATCTTTCCTCACTCATTCTCTCCATGTGCCCAAACCATTTCAAAACACCCTCTTCTGCTCTCTCAACCACGCTCTTTTTATTTCCACACATCTCTCTTACCCTTACGTTACTTACTCGATCAAACCACCTCACACCACACATTGTCCTCAAAAATCTCTTTTCCAGCACATCCATCCTCCTGCGCACAACTCTATCCATAGCCCACGCCTCGCAACCATACAACATTGTTGGAACCACTATTCCTTCAAACATACCCATTTTTTCTTTCCGAGATAATGTTCTCGACTTCCACACATTTTTCAAGGCTCCCAAAATTTTCGCCCCCTCCCCCACCCTATGATCCACTTCCGCTTCCATGGTTCCATCCGCTGCCAGATCCACTCCCAGATATCTAAAACACTTCACTTCCTCCAGTTTTTCTCCATTCAAACTCACCTCCCAATTTACTTGACCCTCAACCCTACTGTACCTAATAACCTTGCTCTTATTCACATTTACTCTTAACTTTCTTCTTCCACACACTTTACCAAACTCCGTCACCAGCTTCTGCAGTTTCTCACATGAATCCGCCACCAGCGCTGTATCATCAGCGAACAACAACTGACTCACTTCCCAAGCTCTCTCATCCCCAACAGACTTCATACTTGCCCCTCTTTCCAAAACTCTTGCATTTACCTCCCTAACAACCCCATCCATAAACAAATTAAACAACCATGGAGACATCACACACCCCTGCCGCAAACCTACATTCACTGAGAACCAATCACTTTCCTCTCTTCCTACACGTACACATGCCTTACATCCTCGATAAAAACTTTTCACTGCTTCTAACAACTTGCCTCCCACACCATATATTCTTAATACCTTCCACAGAGCATCTCTATCAACTCTATCATATGCCTTCTCCAGATCCATAAATGCTACATACAAATCCATTTGCTTTTCTAAGTATTTCTCACATACATTCTTCAAAGCAAACACCTGATCCACACATCCTCTACCACATCTGAAACCACACTGCTCTTCCCCAATCTGATGCTCTGTACATGCCTTCACCCTCTCAATCAATACCCTCCCATATAATTTACCAGGAATACTCAACAAACTTATACCTCTGTAATTTGAGCACTCACTCTTATCCCCTTTGCCTTTGTACAATGGCACTATGCACGCATTCCGCCAATCCTCAGGCACCTCACCATGAGTCATACATACATTAAATAACCTTACCAACCAGTCAACAATACAGTCACCCCCTTTTTTAATAGATTCCACTGCATTACCATCCAAACCTGCTGCCTTGCCGGCTTTCATCTTCCGCAAAGCTTTTACTACCTCTTCTCTGTTTACCAAATCATTTTCCCTAACCCTCTCACTTTGCACACCACCTCGACCCAAGCACCCTATATCTGCCACTCTGTCATCAGACACATTCAACAAACCTTCAAAATACTCATTCCATCTCCTTCTCACATCACCACTACTTGTTATCACCTCCCCATTTACGCTCTTCACTGAAGTTCCCATTTGCCCCCTTGTCTTACGCACCCTATTTACCTCCTTCCAGAACATCTTTTTATTCTCCCTAAAATTTACTGATAGTCTCTCACCCCAACTCTCATTTGCCCTTTTTTTCACCTCTTGCACCTTTCTCTTGACCTCCTGTCTCTTTCTTTTATACTTCTCCCACTCAATTGCATTTTTTCCCTGCAAAAATCGTCCAAATGCCTCTCTCTTCTCTTTCACTAATACTCTTACTTCTTCATCCCACCACTCACTACCCTTTCTAAACAGCCCACCTCCCACTCTTCTCATGCCACAAGCATCTTTCGCGCAATCCATCACTGATTCCCTAAATACATCCCATTCCTCCCCCACTCCCCTTACTTCCATTGTTCTCACCTTTTTCCATTCTGTACGCAGTCTCTCCTGATACTTCCTCACACAGGTCTCCTTCCCAAGCTCACTTACTCTCACCACCTTCTTCACCCCAACATTCACTCTTCTTTTCTGAAAACCCATACTAATCTTCACCTTAGCCTCCACAAGATAATGATCAGACATCCCTCCAGTTGCACCTCTCAGCACATTGACATCCAAAAGTCTCTCTTTCGCACGCCTGTCAATTAACACGTAATCCAATAACGCTCTCTGGCCATCTCTCCTACTTACATAAGTATACTTATGTATATCTCGCTTTTTAAGCCAGGTATTCCCAATCATCAGTCCTTTTTCAGCACATAAATCTACAAGCTCCTCACCATTTCCATTTACAACACTGAACACCCCATGCACACCAATTATTCCCTCAACTGCCACATTACTCACCTTTGCATTCAAATCACCCATCACTATAACCCTATATATATATATATATATATATATATATATATATATATATTTCTTTCTTTCAAACTATTCGCCTTTTCCCGCATTAGCGAGGTAGCGTTAAGAACAGAGGACTGGGCCTTTGAGGGAATACCCTCACCTGGCCCAATTCTTTGTTCCTTCTTTTGGAAAAAAAAAAAAAAAAAAACTGAGAGGGGAGGATTTCCAGCCCCCCGCTCCCTCCCCTTTTAGTCGCCTTCTACGACACGCAGGGAATACGTGGGAAGTATTCTTAATCCCCTATCCCCAGGGATCAGGTGTTTGCTTTGAAGAATGTATGTGAGAAATACTTAGAAAAGCAAATGGATTTGTATGTAGCATTTATGGATCTGGAGAAGGCATATGATAGAGTTGATAGAGATGCTCTGTGGAAGGTATTAAGAATATATGGTGTGGGAGGAAAGTTGTTAGAAGCAGTGAAAAGTTTTTATCGAGGATGTAAGGCATGTGTACGTGTAGGAAGAGAGGAAAGTGATTGGTTCTCAGTGAATGTAGGTTTGCGGCAGGGGTGTGTGATGTCTCCATGGTTGTTTAATTTGTTTATGGATGGGGTTGTTAGGGAGGTAAATGCAAGAGTTTTGGAAAGAGGGGCAAGTATGAAGTCTGTTGGGGATGAGAGAGCTTGGGAAGTGAGTCAGTTGTTGTTCGCTGATGATACAGCGCTGGTGGCTGATTCATGTGAGAAACTGCAGAAGCTGGTGACTGAGTTTGGTAAAGTGTGTGGAAGAAGAAAGTTAAGAGTAAATGTGAATAAGAGCAAGGTTATTAGGTACAGTAGGGTTGAGGGTCAAGTCAATTGGGAGGTGAGTTTGAATGGAGAAAAACTGGAGGAAGTGAAGTGTTTTAGATATCTGGGAGTGGATCTGGCAGCGGATGGAACCATGGAAGCGGAAGTGGATCATAGGGTGGGGGAGGGGGCGAAAATTCTGGGGGCCTTGAAGAGTGTGTGGAAGTCGAGAACATTATCTCGGAAAGCAAAAATGGGTATGTTTGAAGGAACAGTGGTTCCAACAATGTTGTATGGTTGCGAGGCGTGGGCTATGGATAGAGTTGTGCGCAGGAGGATGGATGTGCTGGAAATGAGATGTTTGAGGACAATGTGTGGTGTGAGGTGGTTTGATCGAGTGAGTAACGTAAGGGTAAGAGAGATGTGTGGAAATAAAAAGAGCGTGGTTGAGAGAGCAGAAGAGGGTGTTTTGAAGTGGTTTGGGCACATGGAGAGAATGAGTGAGGAAAGATTGACCAAGAGGATATATGTGTCGGAGGTGGAGGGAACGAGGAGAAGAGGGAGACCAAATTGGAGGTGGAAAGATGGAGTGAAAAAGATTTTGTGTGATCGGGGCCTGAACATGCAGGAGGGTGAAAGGAGGGCAAGGAATAGAGTGAATTGGAGCGATGTGGTATACCGGGGTTGACGTGCTGTCAGTGGATTGAATCAAGGCATGTGAAACGTCTGGGGTAAACCATGGAAAGCTGGGTAGGTATGTATATTTGCGTGTGTGGACGTATGTATATACATGTGTATGGGGGGGGGGGGCATTTCTTTCGTCTGTTTCCTTGCGCTACCTCGCAAACGCGGGAGACAGCGACAAAGTATAATAAATAAAAAAAAAAAAAATATATATATATATATATATATATACCTTTCTTCAACATGAAATCGAGAAGAGTAGGGGTGAGGTGATGAGAACTTGAAGTTATGATGAAGGTTTACTGTAGAATTGTTGACCAGATAGAAGAATAACGAGAAATTAGGACAGAAACTTACTAGATGTAAAGAAACAAATTAATACAATCGTTGTTGGATGAATGGTATATGGAGTTGTAAATGTGGTCAACATACATAAGTTGAAGATGTTGTATGATTATAACATAAAGCTTAACACACGAGGATCTTGACGTAATGTATTAGAAATAAGTCATTACAGAAACGTTCACACTGACTGACATGACGTCAGGATCAAGGCCTCCATGAGTTCGTGTCTGGCGTGAATGTGTGCTTCAGATGTAGTACATATATGATATGTACTACCTATACTGACTTTCTGATCGTTCAGTTGTACTGGTAACATTACCAGCACAGCACCAGCCTGCCTCAACCATCTTCGTCCGGCACTATAGTGGCCTGACCGAGTTGTTCTCTCCATCTGCAGCAGGAGGAGGAGGAGGAGGTGGCCACACACACACACACACACACCATGTGACGCCGCACACCTGCACACGTTGGAGACGTGGTTGTATAGGGAGGGTACATGGGTTGTGTCGGGTATGTATATGTACTACATGGGGTTAGGTTAGGTTAGGTACAACACCTGACATTCATAGCCATAGGAATCCTGCACACAACAACTACAGCAACATATATAAGACAAGTGAGTGATATGTAATGCTGGCGGGCCACCAGAAGAGGAAGCAGCCAACACCATCTAGGCTAATGTTCGTGGTAGTTAGACAGTAGATGGTCAACACCCACACACACACATCCAACACTTGAGGAGAAAGTTAGAAATCGTGGAAACACCTCAATATTATCTGCTCCCAGCTTGATTCTCTCTCTCTCTCTCTCTCTCTCTCTCTCTCTCTCTCTCTCTCTCTCTCTCTCTCTCTCTCTCTCTCTCTCTCTCTCTCTCTCTCTCTCTCTCTCTCTCTCTCTCTCTCTCTCCTCCCAAGGCCGGGGTGGGAGGGGCTCAGGAAGGACCAGGTCGCCCTAGGTCTCACCCACTGATCTACTTCCCCACCTGCCCCAGTGCAGGATGTAGGTGGGTCATGTGGTGGGTATAGGTGGACCCTGTACAAGTGGTGGGTGTAGGTGGACGTAGTCCGGCATCCTGTATAAGCTGTGCCCCACGTCACGACTCCCACCCAACCAGCCTCACTCGTGTGTGTGTGTGGGGGGGGGGGGGGGGGAGGATTATCATTAACATTATTATTATTATTATTATTATTATTATTATTATCATTATTATTATTATTATGGTTTATGTGTTGTTGTGCTGCAGTGTCACGTGGTGGTAGTTGGGTAACTACATATCTCTTCTGAACTTAGAGGTAGTTATGCTGTCATGGGTCATACCTCGTGTGTGTGTGTGTGTGTGTGTGTGTACACGTTACAAAAAAAGAACAAGAAAACAGAGAGAGAGAGAGAGAGGGAGAGAGAGAGAATTTGAAATACAATCTTATAGATATTATATAAGACGGTCACACTGGAGTATGTAAACACTGTCACACTGGATGTTCATTTTGATGATGTACATAGAGAGGTGAGGTGGGCATTATACTGGTTGTCAGCCACATACAATACATGAAGGTAAGCAAGTTGTGAAGTCTTACAAACATCAACAAACTACAACATCCACAACCTTCCATGAGGTCGGAGAGACTGTAGCCTTAGGGGAAGAATGGAAGACATTATAATGTGAGCCAGATGGGCCAGGTTCCTGCCTTATCCAGTCACGTGTGGACAGCATGAGCCACGTTCAGTACGTCAGTAGGAGCGCTGACCATCCCAGGATGGGTTTGTGGACAGCATGAGCCACGTTGAGTACGTCAGTAAGAGCGCTGACCATCCCAGGATGGGTTTGTGGACAGCATGAGCCACGTGAGTACGTCAGTAAGAGCGCTGACCATCCCAGGATGGGTTTGTGGACAGCATGAGTCACGGTGAGTACGTCAGTAAGAGCGCTGACCATCCCAGGATGGGTTTGTGGACAGCATGAGCCACGTTGAGTACGTCAGTAAGAGCGCTGACCATCCCAGGATGGGTTTGCCAAGTTTTACAACTGTGAGGGAAACTTAACATTCACTTTACACATTTCATAAGTAAGAATTGTGAGTAATGTGTGTGTATATAAGTCAACTGAAGAGAAATAAGTAATTTGATGTTAAGGGATATGGAAATATTTGAAATGTCAAAAATATCCATTTTGATGTTTGGTTTTCTGAGACCATCAAACCTCCAGAAAATGAACACATATTCCTGTCACTATATGTATAGTACAGCAGTACAGTACAGCATAGCACAGTACAGTACAGCATAATACAGTACTGTAAGCATAGTACAGTACAGCGTAGCACAGTACAGTAAGCATAGTACAGCACAGTACAGTACAGCGTAGTACAGTACAGTACAGCATAGCACAGTACAGTAAGCATAGTACAGTACAGCGTAGCACAGTACA
>NC_092287.1:28612641-28623056 GCF_036320965.1 Panulirus ornatus | reverse complement strand
TTAGATTTACTGTACTTTTTATTATGACAGTTAAAATCAATAGATTTATTGCCTTAAACGGGCAAGATCATTAATTTATTACCTTATAACAGTCACATTCACATTATGAGATCAAAAGATCAGTAGATTTCTTGCCTGATAACACCTCAAGACACTGGATTTACTTCCTTGTATCAAGTCAAGATCATTATATTTACTGCTTATAACTATTCAAAATCATTAATATACTGCCTTGTAACAGGTCATCATTAGATTCATTCCTTATAACAGTCCCAGGATTATTAGATTTTACTGCATTATAACACGACACGATCATTAGATTTTATGAATGACTTCCTTGTCACCGGTCAAGATAAACTACTAATAACATTCATGGATCATTAGATATACTGCTATATACACAGGGCAAGATTTATAGTTAATGCCTTATAACAGGTTCAGATCATTAGGTTACTGCCTTATAACAATCAAGATCCATTAGATTTGTCGCCTATAACAAGTCTATATCATTAGATTTATGGCCTTATATCTGGTCCAAGATCATTAGATTTGCTGCTTTACATCAGTCAGATCAATTTTTATACCGTCTTATAACAAGTCGAGGTCATTAGATTACATGTTTATGAGAGTCAAGATCACTAGATTTACCGAGTTATAAGAACATTAGATTTACTGGCTTAAACCGGTCGAAGACATTAAATATATACTTAATAACAAGTCTAGATCATTAGATTTATTGCCCTTGGTAACAGGCCTTATAACAATCAACATTAGCAGATTTACTGCCTACTCTAACAAGTCAAGATCATTAGATATACTGCCTTATAACATCTCATTGGATTTACTGCCTTATACGTCATCATTAAGATTTAAAGCCTTTTAACAGTAAAGATCATTAGAAATCCTGCCATATAACAGGTTTCAATTGATTATTATCGCCGTCAAGATCAACAGATTTACTGCTAATAACAGGTCATTAGATTTACTATCTTATAAACGCGAAATATACTGCCTTGTAACAAATCGAAGATCATTAGATTTAATGGCTTTAAATTAGGTCAAGAATTATTCGATTTAACAGCAAAGAGATCAAATCATTAGATTTAACTGCCATTATAACACCAGATTTTTAGATTTATACCTTAAATCAATATAATTAGATTTACTGCCTCATAAGTAAGTCAAAATCATAAGACTTCCATTAACAGTCATGAACATTAGATTTACTGCCTTGTGTAACAGTTAACAACTTTAACAGGAAAAAATCTTCGATATAATGCCCTGGAACATGTCGAGATTTTTTTTCTTTATAAAAGGTCAATATCATTAGTAATTACTTCCTTGCCACCGGACGAGATCAATAATTTACTTGCCTATAAAAACAGGCCAATTATTATTAGATTTATTATAACGTCAATATATTAGATTGTCAAAATCAATGATTTTATTTTCTTTCCTTGTAACAGTCAAGATAATTAGATTTTATAAACTTTTATTAGGTAACGATCTTTAGATTTCAATGCAGTAAACATATCAAGAATCATCGGGTCAAAGATCATTAGATACAATGGGCGAAAATCATTAGATTTATTGCCACATAACAGGTCAAGATTTACTGAACATAACAACTCAAGATCCATTAGTTTTACTGCCTTGTAACCGATCATTAGATTTTATGCCTCATAGCATTTCAAAGATCCTTAGATTTTCTGCCTGTAACAGGTCAAGTCATTACATATACTGTATTATAATAACAACTCAAGATCATTAGAATTTACTGACTTGTAACAGTCAAGTCATTAGATTCACTGCCTTATAACAGGTCATTACCAAGATCATTAACTTTACTCCCTTATAACATGACAAGATCATTAGATTTTGCCGAATGAAAGGTCAATATCATTGGAATTACTTCTTTGTCACCGGTCATTAAAATATACTGCTTATAACAGATCATGATTATTAGATTTACTGACATAGATTAGATCTAAAGCCTTTTAAAACAACTCAAAATCATTAGATTTACTGTCTTGTTAACAGGTCAAGATCAGATTTTACTGCTTGATAATAGATTTAACTGCCTTGTAACAGACCAAATTCATAATAACACAAGAGCATAGATTTTTGCCTAATGAAAAGGTCAAGAACATTAGAATTACTTTTCCTTGACTCCGTCAAGATCATTAGATATACTGGCCTTAAAGAACCGTCAAGATCATTAATACTACCTTGTAAGTCAAGAACAAATTATTACTGCCTTATAACATCTCAAGATAATTAGAATTAGCCTAGTGTTATGGTCAAGGACATAAGATTTACAACCTTATATACAATCATCATTAGGTTTAATGCATTGTAACAGATCAGAAGTCATTAGATTTGTTGCCTTAACAGGCCCTTGGCTTAGTAACAAGTGAAGATCATTTTATTTACTGCTCGATATATTTACTGCCTTATGTTATAAAGTTCAAGGACATTATATTTACACCTACATAAGATCATTATAAGACATTATATTCACTACTATTATTTTACTACCTCATTAGCAGATTTACAGTCAAGAACTTATAACACAGGTCAAGGAACAATAAGATTTACTGATGTATAACAATCAAGACCATCGATTTATAGGTCAAGATCATTAGATTTAATGCCTTTTAACAGGTAAAGATCATTAAGAATTTCTGCTTATAACAGTTAAGATCAATGGATTTTACTACAACAATATCAAGATCATTAAATTAACTGCTATTTAATTGAATCATCATTAATTTACTATCTTATAACAGCGAAATATAAGATTTACTGCCTTTAACAAACAAGATCATTAGATTTAATGGCCTTATAACAGTATTAAGATTATAGATTTTACTGCATAGTAAGAGATCAAGATCATTAGATTTACTGTCGTATAACAGGCCAAGATTATTATATTTTAATTACCTTATCAATATTATTAGATTTACTACTGGCTTAATAATAGGTCAAAATCAAAGATTTACTACCTGTAACAGGTATAGAACATTACATTGATTCCATGTATCAGGTCCAAGATCATTAGATTTACTGCCTTATTAATAGATTTTTTGCCTATAAAAAGGTTTAACCATATTATTAGATTTACTTGCCTTCAATAGGTCAAAATTAAGACATTCATTCAACAGTCTTCATTAGATTTATTGCCTTATAACAATAAATAGATTATAGCTTTTAAACAGGTAAAGATCTTTAGATTTAATGCCTTGTAACATATCACGATCATTAATCCTACAGGTCCAGATCATTAGATTGACTGCCTGACAAAGGGTGATCATTAGATTTACAGTCAAGTTCATTCGATTTATTGCCTTATAACATAAAATCATTAAGATTTTTTGCCTTAGATTTTTGTCATCAATAGAATTAATCCGTTGACAACAAGTCAAGAACATTACATTTACTGCCTCATAACAACTCAAATAAATAGATTACTGTCCTTGAAACAGTCAAGAGCATTAGATTTACTTCTGCCCTTGTAACAGACCAAGATCATTAAACTTAATCCCTTATAACACGACAAGATCATAATATTAGAATGACTTCCTTGTCACCGTCAGAATAAACTACCTTATTACAGTTCATGATCCATTAGATATACTGCTAGATAACAGGTCAAGATTTAAGAGTAATGCCTTATAACATGTTCAAGTAAACATTAGGGGAGTTTTACTGCTTATAACAGATCAAGATCATTAGATTTGGCGCCTTATAACAAGTCATATCATTAAGAATTTATGGCCTTATATCTTGGTCAAGATCATTAGATTACAGCCTTACATCAGGTCATGATCAATTATTATTACCCGTCATTAAAACAAGTCGAGTCATTAATTAACTTTTTTAATTAGAGGGTCAAGATCACTAGATTTACCGATTATAAGAACATTAGATTTACTGCCTTATAACCGGTCCGAAGACATTATATTTTACACTTATAAAAGATCAAGATCATTAGATTTTATTGCATTGTAACAGGCCTTATAACAAGACAACATTACAGATTTTATACTGCCTACTAACAAGTCAAGAGTCATTAGATATACCTGCTTATAAGCATTCATTGGATATTACTGCCTTATACCAGGTCCATCATTAGATTTAATGCCTTTTAACAGGTAAAGATCATTAGAATTCCTGCCAATAACAGGTTATCATTGGAAATTTATGTATCGACGTCAGATCCACAGATTACTGCCTTATACCAGGTCATTAGATATACTATCTAAACAGCGAAAATATACTGCCTTGTAACAAATCAAGAACAATAGTTTTATGCTTTTATATTAGATCAAGATTATTCGATTTACTGCAAAGAGTTCAAGTCATTAGATTTACTGGCCTTATAACACCAAAGAATTTTAGATTTATTACCTTAAAATCAATATTATTAAGATTTACTGCCTCATAAGTCAAAATCAAAGACTTTCATGTAACAGTTGTCAAGATCATTAGATTTACTGCCTTAACAGTTACATAACTTTAACAGGTTAAAAATCATTCGATTTAATGCCCTTACATGTCAATATTTTTTTCTTTATAAAAGGTCAATAATCATAGAATTACTTGTCCTTGCCACCGGACGAGATCCTTAAGATTTACTGCCTTAAAACAGGCCAATATTATTAGATTTATTAATAACGTCCATATATTAGATTGTCAAAATCAATGATTTTATTTTCTTCCTTGTAACAGGTCAAGATAATTAAATTATAAACTTTTATTAGGTAACGAATCTTTAGATTTGTAATGCCAGTAATAATCAAATCATCGGGTCAAGATCATTAGATTACAATGGGCAAAATCAAGAAATTTTATTGCCACATAACAGGTCAAGATTTACTGACATAACACTCAAGATCATTAGGTTTACTGCCTTGTAACAAGATCATTAGATTTTATGCTCATAGCATTTCAAGATCATAGAATTTTCTCTGCCTGTAACAGGTCAAGATCATTACATATACTGCCTTATAACAACTCAAGATCATAGATTTACTGTCTTGCACATGTCAAATCATTAGATTCACTGCCTTATAACAGGTCATTACACAGAGACAGAAGACTTACTTCCCTTTATAACATGACAGAACATTAGATTTTGCCGAATGAAAGGTCAATATCATTGGAATTACTTCTTTCGTCACCGTGTCATTAAATAAACTGCCCTAATACAGATCATGATTAATAGATTTACTGACTATTAGATTAGATCTAAAGCCTTTTAAACAACACAAAATCATTAGATTTACTGTCTTGTAACAGGCAAGATCAGATTTTACTGCTTGATTAATTAGATCTACTGCCTGTAACAACTCAAATTCATCAATAACACTAGAGCATTGAAGTTTTTGCCTAATGAAAGGGTCAAGATCAATTAGAATTACTTCCTTGACTCCGGTCAAGATCATTAGATATACTGCCTTATTAACAGGACAAGATCAATAGAATTTTAACTACCTGTTTAGTCAAGATCATATAATTTTACTGCTTATAACATCTCAAGATAAGTAGATTTACTGCCTTCTTGTTAGGTCAAGGACATTATATTTACAACCTTAGAACACGTCATCATTATGTTTTATTGCTATGTAACAGAGATCAAGATCATTAGATTTGTTGCCTAACAGGCCTTGCTTGTACCAAGTGAAGAATCATTTTATTTACTTGCTTCGATAAATATTTTACTGCTTATTGTTATAAGGTTCAAGGACATTATATTTACACCTTAACATAAGATCATTATAATATCAATATATTCACTACTTTTTATATTTAACTACCTCATTAGCATAATTACGTCAATGATCATTATAACCGGTCAAGATCAATAGATTTACTGATGTATAACAAGTCAAGACCATCGCTTTATTAGGTCAAGAATCATTATATTTAATGCCCTTTTACAGGTAAAGATCATTATAATTCTTCTTAAAACAAGGTTTAAGATCATTGGATTTACCTACAACAAATCAAGATTCATTAAATTTCCTGCTTTTTTAATTGATCATCGATTAGATTTACTATCTTATAACAGCGAAATATAAGATTTACTTTACTGCCTATTTAACAATTCCAGATCATTAGATTTTATGCTATAACAGTTTAAAATTATTAGATATACTGCATAGTAAGAGAACAAGATCCATTAATTTACTGTCGTATAACAGCCAAGATTAATTAATTTATTCCTTATCAGATATTATTAATTATAATGCTTATAATATATTTTCAAAATCATAAGATTTACTACGTTGTAACATGTATAGAACATTACATTGATTTCCAGTATCAGGTCAAGATCATTAGATTTACTGCCTTATGATTAGTATTTTTTGGCCAAAAAAAGGTTTAACCATATTATTAGATTTACTTCCTTACAATAGTCAAAATTAAGGAACATTTCCTTGCAACCAGGTCATCATTAATTTATTGCCTATAACAAAAATTAGATTTATAAGCTTTAACAGGTAAAGATCTTTAGATTTAATGCCTTGTAACATATCACGATCATTAATCCTACAGGTCCAGATCATTAGATTGACTGCCTGACATAGGGTGATCATTAGATTTACAGGTCCAAGATCATTCGATTTATATGCCTTATAAACATCAAAATTCATTAGAATTTTTTGCCTTAGAATTTTTTTCATCATTAAGATTTAATGCCTCGTAACAAGCCCAAGATCATTACAATTTATGCCTAATAAAAACTCCAGATAATTAGATTTACTCGTCTGTAACAGGTCAAGATCATTAATTTACAACTGCCTTGTAACAGACCAAGATCATTAAACTTAATCCCTTATAACCACGACAAGATCATTAGATTTTTCACCTAGTGGAAGGTCAAGATCATTCGTTTTTTACCATCGTAACAAGTAAAGTATTTACTGCCATATAACAGCTTCAAGACAATTAAGATTTACTGCCTTATTGTTAAGGTCAAGAACATTATACTACAAGTGAAGATCATTAGTTTATTGCAATTGAAACAGGTTTACAGCCTTGTAACAAGTCAAGATCATTAGATATACTGCCTTATAACAGGTGATCATTAGATTTACTGATATTTAAGATTTATTTTTTATAGATTTATTACCTTATGAACACGGTCAAGATCATTAGATTTAAAGCCCTTTAACAGGTTAATATCATTGGATTTACTATAATAAGCATCAATCAAATTAATGCCTTATAAGAGGTCATTAGATTTACTGTTCATAATACAGCGAAATATAAGATTTTACTTGCCTTCGTCCATTAGATTTATGACCTTATAACAGGTCAATATTAATTAGATTTAATACATAGTAAGATCAAGATCATTAGTTTTTTACTGCCTATAACAGCCAAATCATTATTTTATTACCTTATAACAGATCAAAAATCAAAAGATTTACTGCCTTGTAACAGGTAAGAACCTTACATTTACTTCCATGTAACAGGTCAAGATCATTAGATTTACTGCCATTGTTAACAAAAACAAGGTCATATATTTATGGCCCTATAACAGGTCAAGATTTACTGACATAGCGAAAGATCACTAATTCTGCCTTATAACAACTCTAGAACACAATTTTAAATGCCTTGTAACAAGTCAAGATTTACTGCCTTATAATTCAAAATCATAAGATTTACCTACCACTAACAGTCAAGTTCAATACATTTACTACATTACTTTTTAACCAGCCAGTAAAACGTACAATTTTCCTGCCACATTATATTTAACCAACTCAGATCATTTGATTTACTGTTCGTAACAACCCTTAGAACAACATTTTAGTTTCATGAAAGGACAAGATCAATTAAATAATTTCCTTGTCCCGGGCAAGATCATTAGATATTACATTACTGCTTTATCATAGGTCAAAATCAATAAATTTTATAATAGGTTCAATAACCTTACATTTACTATCCATATACATGTGAATATCTTAGATATTATACAAATTTTTTACAGGTAAAAAACATTCAATTATTGACTTGGAACATGCCAAGATGCATTAATTTTTTTGCTTTATAAAAGGTCAAAACATTAATAATTACATTTCCTTGCCACATGTCGAAATCATTAGATTTACTAGCCTTACAATAAAGACAAAATCAAGAACATTATATTAATATCCTTGTAACAGGTCATCATTAGATTTATTGCTTATAATTAATTACAAGCTATTTAAAACAGGTAAAAATCTTTAGATTAATGCCTTTTAACATATCAAGATCATTAGATATGACAGCCTTATTAACAGGTCCAGATGACTGCGTTACAATGGGTTGAAAGAACATTATATTCCAGGTCATCATTAAGATTCATTGCCTTATAACAGGTCATGATTTACTGACAAAACGAAAGATCACTAATTTCTTTGCCTTATAACAACTCAAGATCATCATTATACTGCCTTGTAACAAGTCAAGATTTACTGCCTTAATAATTCCAAAATCATTAGATTTTAACTTTCCTCGTAACAGTCCAAGATCATTACATTTACTACATCACAATACTTTTTACACGCCAGTAAACGTCAATATTATTAAATTTTCTGCCTCATTATATTAACAACTCATGATCATTTGATTTACTGATTTGGTAACAAAACTCCTTAAACACGATTTTTGTTTCAATAAAGGTCCAAGAAATCATTACAATATTTCCTTATGGGGGTTCACCGGTCAAGATCATTAGATATAATCCTTAGATCATGGAACATTAAATTTACAGGGCAAAGTTCATTACAGTTATGGACATAATTGGACAGATTTATTGGATCAGGATTAATTGGACATATTTGCTGCCTAGATCTTAGATCATTTGTTTACTTGTCTTTCACAGGTTAACATCATTAGATTTTCCTTGCTTATAGCAAGTCATTTATGGCCAATATCATATATTTTCATTATGGTCAAATCATTATGGTCAATATCATAATTAACTAACAATCAGGTAGAGATCATTAGATTTAACTGTCTTAATGACAGTAAAATCATTAGGATTTATTGCCTTATAACAGGGCAAGCTCATTAGATTTATTACCTTATAACAGGTCATCATATCACTTATGAGATCAAAAGATCATAGATTTCTTGCCTTAATAACAACTCAAGATCTGGATATACTTCCTTGTAACAGTCAAGATCATTATTATTTACTGCCTTATAACAATTCAAAATCATTAAAGATATACTGCCTTCGTAAACAGGTCATCATAGATTCATTTCCTATAACAGGTCAGGATTAATTAGATTTACTGCCTTATAACACACAAGATCATTAGATTTTAGAATGACCTCCTTGTCACCAGGCAAGATAACTACCTTATGGAACAGTCATGATCATTAGATATACTGCTATATAACAGGGCAAGATTTTATAGTTAATGCCTTATAACAGGTCAAGTCTTAGGTTTACTGCCTTATAACAGAATCAAGATCATTAGATATTGTCGTCTTATAACAAGTCAATATCATTAGATTAATGGGCCTTAAATCTGGTCAAGATCATTGATTAACTGCCTTACATCAGTCATGATCAATTATTATTACCGTCTTATAACAAGTCAGGTCAATTAGATTACTTGTTTATGAGAGGTCAAGATCACTAGATTTAACCGATTATAAGAACATTAGATTTACTGGCCTTATTAACCGGTCGAAGACCTTATAATTACTACCTTTAATAACAGTCTAGAACAATAGATATATTGCCATGTAACAGGCCTATAACAAGTCAACATTAGCAATTTACTGCCTACTAACAAGTCCAAGATCATTAGATAACTGCTTATAACATGTCATTGGATTACTGCACTTATACCGGTCATCATTAGATTTAATGCCTTTTAAAAAAACAGGTAAAGATCATTAGAATTCCTGCCATATAACAGGTTATCATTGGATTTATTTATCGTCGTCAAGATCACAGATTTACTGCCTTATAACAGGTCATTAGATTTACTATCTTATAACAGCGAATATACGCCTTGTAACAAATCAACGATCATTAGATTTATGGCATTAATATTAGGCACAAGATTTATTTCGATTTACTGCAAAGAGAACAAGATCATTAGATTTACTGCCTTATAACACCAAGATTTTTAGAATTTATTACCTTATAAATTCAATATTATTAGATATACTGCCTTCATAAGTCAAAATCATAAGACTTACCATGGTACAGGTCAAGATCATAGATTTACACTGCCTTATAACAGTTACAAACTTTATAACAGGTAAAAATCATTCGATTTAAATGCCCTGGAACATGTCAAATTTTTTTTCTTTATAAAAGGTCAATAACATATAATTACTCTTCCTTGCCACCGACAGAAAAATCCATTAGATTAACTGCCTTAACACAGCCATATTATTAA